>NW_005844289.1:4604-9396 GCF_000455745.1 Alligator sinensis | reverse complement strand
CCTGCCCCAACCTGGCTCTGGGGCACCTGGCTCTGGGCACCAGGGTTCCTGACTCTACCCTTGCTGCCAGCCCCAGCCCTGCCCCAAGCACTCGTGGGGGAGCAGGGCCAGGACGAGCAGGGCCCTGACCAGGGCGGTCATGGTGCTGCAGGAAGGGAGCCCAGAGCCCAGCATGGAAGCTCAGCTCCTGGGGCCATGGTCCCCAGCACCCCCAGGCAGGTCCTTGAGCAGGATCAAATTGGGATTTGCATAGAGGTAGTGTGCCAGGGGAGGCTGGGGCAGATGAGAGGGCATATGCACTCCTCTGTCCCTGGCCAGGCCTCCCCGTCTCTGCTGGGGAAGCCTGGGCAAGCTCTTTAGGCTTCACCATCACACCCCTTTGGACGCGAGCATTGTTTGTGGTTTATGATATGTACCTTCAAGGGGCCAAAAGTGGGACCACCCAGTCTTTCCCCGTGATGCCCTGCAGGTGCGGTTTGTGGTGGTGGGGAGTTGTAGTTCTCCCTGCACGATGTGAGCGTGTGAGTTGATGAATCCTGTTCCTAATCAAGATAAAGCTGTCTACCACTCCACCGGTCTCTGCTGAATGGTGACTGTGTGAGGTTGTACAAGATAAGATTGAAAAGCACAACATATAAGCTGCGGAAGACTTCCAGAATGCCTCCCTAACACCAGCAAGATAATGTCTCCCTGACACCTGCAAGATAGCAAGGAATTCAGAAAAAGTTCTCATTATAATGCTAAAAATCACACCCCCTGGGCAGAGAAAATTTGTTAATGAAACATACATGTATGTAAATGAGACACATGGCTAAAACATAGGTATAGAGACATGCTCAGTAGAGAACGTCTTATGTCAGTGGCTTGCAACCAATCACCAACCGATACACTTGCGAACATATATATAAAAGGTACCCAAAGGTAGTAACCTGTGTGCTTGTTACGTGAACTATCCGCTTGCACCATTTATTGCTGGCAATAAAAACTTCCTTTGTACTTCCACCCCTGGTATACTTATTGGCGCTTACATACCAGGCACAATCCCAGACTTAAGCTGGGGCATAACAGTTTTGGCACCCCAGATGGGACTGCCTTAGATAAGGCTTTGCCCGGACTAACTGACGACCAGCCGGCCACTCCTCTGGGACGAATGTCAGGCGCGCCCCGGGATCTCTTTTCCTGGTAAGACCTTTGCTTCAGGGGGAGCTGGATCGCTGTGGCAGCAGTAGCCTAACGGTGCAACGCCATAGAGTGGAAGTACCAGTAACAGGCACCGGGAAGAGAGGGTAGAAAGGGCATAAGGCCTACCGTCAATACGCTTGCCTGGGATTATTCCTGTAAGTATTCTGTGTGGTCCGAGTCCAAGACCAGTGAGTTTCCCCTGTGAGGACGAGGACTAGGAACAGACCTCTGGATCCCAGGTAAGTCGGACGGTCATAACCGGGAAGGCACCCTGAGATGGGTACAACTAACAGTAAAGTTAAGGGATGTACCCCCCTCTCCTGTTTACTGAGGCACTGGGCAAAGGTAAGTGGAGATCCTATGACTAAGAAGAAAGCTAAATTCTTCTGTGAAGCCGCGTGGCCACGCTATGAGCTAGATAATCAAGAACATTGGCCTCTGGAGGGAAGCGTTAATTATAATACCATCTTGCAATTGATTTTGTTCTGCCGGCAATATGGCAAGTGGGAAGACTTGATGTATGCGCAAGCGTTTATGTCTCTTTACAGGAATAAGAAAATTTTGGATGAATGTGGGTTGGTGGCGGGGGAGGCTGGTCCGTGCAAGGTGGCAGTAGCACGGCCAACAGAAAACCCCGTGCTCGATAGCCCTGAGCCTGAGATGCCGCCGCCTTTGTATCCGGAGCTCCCTCCGCCCTCTGCACCGGCCCCACCATTCCCTCTCCGATCGCCATCCACCCTGGAGGGCCACCCTCCCGTTTCTCTTACTCCCCCGTCTTTCCCTTCTCCATTGCCTGTGCTTTTTCCCCCGTTATCGGGCGGTACTCCACCCATGCCACTTCTAAGCGCCCAGGCACCTGTGAGCCACCGCGCACTGGCAGATTCTGGGCAGCAGGGCGGATCCTCCCCCCAAAAAGGGAAATGCAGGGATTTGAATCCTGAGAGACTAGGAGTAGTAATGGCCCCCTTACGGGAGCAAGTGGTGATGAACCCTCAGGAAGCCACCCTTCAGAGAACTTTTGTACATGTGCCCTTCACCACTTCAGATCTGTACAATTGACGGAATAATACCCCTAGTTTAAGAGAGGATCCTGAGAAAGTCCGAAACTTGTTTGGAACTATCTTCAAGACTCATAGTCCCACTTGGGCAGATATTCAGTCTCTTTTAGATGTCCTGTTGTCACCAGAGGAGAGGAGAATGGTAGTAAATAAGGCCCGTGAGTATATAAAAAGGAAATTACAGCAGGGAACCTGCATGGCAGCGTGGGCAACCATGTTCCCACCCAGGAGCCTAGTTGGAGCCTGGACCAACATATGGCTCTTATTCGTGCCTATCGAGAACATATCCTCCGAGGGCTGAGCGATGCTGTAAAAAAACCTCAGAATCTTAGTAAAGTGTACAAAGTCCGACAGGAGACGGATGAAACCCCAAGCGCCTTTTTGGAGAGAATCTATGCTGCCTTCAGACAATATACCTGCGAGGACCCAGAGGATGTGTTGTCCCCAACAGACGGTGTGAGTTCGTGCCCGGTGCGCTTTTGCCAATAAACACACAGGGGTGGAGGATCCAACTTAATCTTTATTGTTTCCAGTCTGCGCAGAGAGGGGTGCTTGGCAATCGTTTGCAAAGCAAGCACCACCGGTTTCTACCTTTGGGTACCTTTTATACATATGTTTGCAAGTGTATCGCTCAGTTTTTTTTAAAAAGCCACTGACATAAGACGTTCTCTACTGAGCATGTCTCTATACCTATGTTTTAGCCTTGTATTTCATTTACATACATATATGTTTCATTAACATACTTTTGCCCTGCCCAGGGGTGTGATTTTTAGCATTATAATGAGACCTTTTTCTGAACTTCTTGCTATCTTATAGGTGTCAGGGAGACATTATCCTGCTGGTGTTAGGGAGGCATTCCAGGAATCCTCCGCATCCCACACGCTGTGCTCTGCAAGCATCTCTTAACACACACATATACCACACCCCTCCCAGCATCTGCAAGTTGCCTTAAGTATTCGGTCAGATATAGTTTGCAAAAGCTAGATATACCATAAAAAAGATTACATAAAAAGATTACATCAGATGCATCAAACGCCCGCATGGTAAATATAATTTTTATAGGCCAAAGCGCACCGGACATTAAAAAAAAATTGCAGAAGACCGATGGAGCAGCAGGTATACTCATTTCTCAACTAATAGACATTGCTTACAAAGTATTTACTAACCGAAGAAGTGTTCAGGAAAAGAAACAGGATAAAAAAGAGGAGAAAAAAATAAAAATGCAGGCAGCCCTGGTGGCGGCTGCAATCATGGGAAAACCCAAAAATGAGAGATCCCAAAGACAGCCTCAGAGGCGGGGTCCATTAGAGAAAGATCAGTGTGCCTATTGCAAACAAAAGGGACACTGGAAGCGGGAATGCCCCAATCGGAAAGTAGGTAAAAGTGAAAAAAAAAAGCAGTGGACTGTTTACTCTTGGAGGGGATTCAGACTGAAGGGAACCGGAGGCCCGGGAGGGAAAAATAACCCAGATCCCGGTGTCCCCTGGCGAGCCTCTGGTTAAAATGCAACTAGGAGACAGAGATGAATTGGTGGACTTTCTCGTCGATACAGGTGCTGCCCATTCCGTCTTAACTCAAAAACTGAAACCTTTAAATAAAAAAACTGTGCCGGTAGTGGGGGTCACAGGGAAGGCAGTAACACGGCCCTTCCTACAGCCAATGGCCTGTAATCTTGGGCAGGCCAAAGTCACCCATCAATTCGTGTACATGCCAGACTGCCCCGTTCCCATATTAGGGAGAGACCTCCTCTGTAAACTGCAAGCTACGCTATCATTTCAGGATGGGCAAATGTTCCTGACGGTGCCTCCTAAAAAGGGGTGGCACCTGCAGGCCTGCCTTCTCGGTCTTCTCCGAGAGGAAAATACACCAGATCTTCCTCCACCCCTGCTCGATGCTGTTGTTCCATGGGTATGGGCAGGTCACCGACCCGGGAGGGCTAAAAATGCTGACCTTGTAAAAATTCAACTTTTGCCAGGGGCCCAGCCTCCATACGTGAAACAATATCCAATGCGGATGGAAGCCAAGAAAAGACTAAAGCCGTTAGTTGAACGGTTCCTGGAGTATGGCCTTCTCCGTGAGTGCACATCAGCTTGGAGGATGGGGCCCCAAAGGCGCGGAGGTCTGAGCGAGTCCCCCGTCCCTGGGATCCAGTAGCATACAGCAAACACTGTACGGTGTTGTGGTGGGAGAAAACTCCCTAAAGTTCATTATCTAGCTGTAATTAGAAACCAGACAACGCGGGTAAAGAACTGATAGTCATTTATTTGCTCGAGCAAAGACCATAAAGCAAGCAAAAGGCAAAATGGCCCCCCTTCAAGGGTGGGGCAATTTTTTATACTTTTTACAACAAGGCAAGTCTACAGGGTTAACAAAAAGCAATGCTTGGGCGGTGCTTTACAAATCTTTGTAACAGCATATTTCTATTCAGCTGAACTAGCACTTTTTAAAAGCTAAAAGTTAAGTAACAGTAACATTATAATATGTTAGCAAAACCTTACACAGTAGTAGATACTTCTCAAGGACACAACCACTGCACCCAGAACAATGGTTTC
>NW_005844289.1:0-1238 GCF_000455745.1 Alligator sinensis | reverse complement strand
ACCTGGGTATAATTTCATTAAGGAGTATTTTTACTACTTGTTGTGCTGTAGCTCTTCTGGTGGGGAAGGCTTCTACCCACCCCGTGAGTTGGTTAACAATTACTAGGAGGTTTTTGTACCCGTTGTCTTTAGGCATCTCAGCAAAATCTATCCGTAGTCTTTCAAATAGCCAGCCCAGGTCTCTGGGGCTCCACCCATAAGCCCAGGGGCGGGCTCCAGGGGGTCCTGATTTTTCTCCTTTGATATTAAACGTTTTGTATATACTGCAGTGTTTTAAAAGCCTTTTTGTTTCCTGGTAGACTCCGGGTGCGTAGAACAGCCTGTTAGTGATAGCGGCAAGTTTTTCACAACCTAAATGCTCACTTTGATGGGGTTGTTGCAGATAGGGTCTAAGGGCTGCTTTAGGTAGCACTATCCTTTCATCTGGCAATCGCATATTCCATCTGTTTCACAGGTGGCTCCTGCCGCTTTCCATCTCTGTTGTTCTAAAGGTGGTGCAGACTCGTACATTTTTGGCTCTAGCAATATTTCCAAATATGCCTTTGACTGTGGAATTTGATCTTGGAGAGGGCTAGGGCGGGTAGTGGTTGAAAGGCTGCTGTTTGAGCTGCAGCATCGGCCAGGGCATTGCCTTTTGAGACTGTGGGCCACGATTCCCGGATGGTCCTTGGGAAACGGCCGCAGTTGCGTGTCGAGTGGGGCACCGGGTGGTGACACCAACCCAGACACGCTCGGGGATGCCAAGTGCGCGGAGGAGATAAACACCACTGACAATGAGGTGTGAAATAAAATTTGATATTTACTTACAAGGCTGATGAACCGTAGGTTGAAACAACTTGGTGATGATGAACTATATACAACAGCGAGGGAATATATATACAAGTGATGGATAGCGATGGGTGACGGGAGGAGACTGCAGTATACGAGTACAGTGTCTGCTTAGGACAAGGTACTATACAAGGCAGTAAGCTTATGATGCTCGGAGCGACCGGAGCAGCTTCTGCTAAAGACCTAGGGGTCTGTCCAGGCACCAAGACGGGTGATCAGTCCGTCCTGAAGTTCAGAGCCTGGGGACCCCGCACTAAGGCGTGCGGTCCCCTATATAAAGTTTCTGGCCAATCAGAAGGCTCCCTTGATGGTACGTTCTGGAACCCATGGACACGCTGGCCAGCCAGCCATGCCCATTAGGTGGTCACGCTCTGCTTATCATTGCGATCACGCGCCGCTCGCATGGTGGG
>NW_005844288.1:8566-9400 GCF_000455745.1 Alligator sinensis | reverse complement strand
TTGGCCAAAGTCAGAATGAAGGCAAATTAAAAAAAATAAATATTTTCTGTGATCTAGGAGCTGTTTTCCCACCAACTGAACATGCAATGAGAGATGGACCATGAGCAAGATCTTCATATGTGTGAGGTGCAGGAATCTGTAGAACAGCTCCCAGGGGAAGCATTCTAAACCCTATTAGATGGGAAACTGAATGTAACACTATACAGAGGCTACCGGAAACAATCCTATGCTGATCCAAGGGAGGCAGCCTTTGAGGGACACCAACTCCTTCCATTCTGTGCTATAGGAATCTGTCTCATACAATGTTTACGTACAGGGATCCATATGGTGCTCGCAGAATATGCTCCACAAATAGTGAAATCTTAGAGCTCTAGGACCCAGTCTAAGCTGCAAAGGCATAAGCAGAAGAGTTCCTTCAGCTTCAGTGTGCCTGACTTGGATTATAACTGTGAGCAGGTTGAGCAGTTGCAGTCTGTTCAATGAAGAGGTTAGAGCTCTTGTGGCAAGGGTGCTCTGAACAGCTTGCAGCAGAAGGCCAGACAGCCTTTTGGAGAACAGTGCTGAGGGACTGCAAAGCATGGTGGAGGGCCAGAGAAGCTTCAGGAGCAAAGCTTTAGTAGGGCAAATGCATCAGAGAAGGGAAAACCAGAGAACTAATGAGAAAGGACTTTGGTTGTGAAGGACATTTTGAATAAATGCTCTGTGTGAAACTGCTGTGGGACTAGGCTAGCCTACAAGGGCTTTAATCCTAATTATCTGAAGTGGATTAAACCAATATGGACAAGGCACTCCTCCAAAATATAAATGTGCCCATTGGGAGGGAGCTCAGCAGGA
>NW_005844288.1:4323-8509 GCF_000455745.1 Alligator sinensis | reverse complement strand
AAGAGTGGGGCTGTAAGGGGAGCACTAGAGTAGATCTGGGCTGAGAAGGCCAAGAAGTACCAGGAGGAAGAGTTTCCACAGGGGTCCTATCACTCATATTTCTCTTGGGCATGACTACATGTGTGCATTTACTGTGCAGTAACTGAAATTACTTCGCAGTAAGGGCATATGTCTACATGTGCATGCCTATGCTGCACAGTAAATATGGAGACTTACAACTCCAGTGTAAATTTGATACCTGCATAACGCAGGTATTCAGTTTGGGACCAAAGTTAATCCCAAAGGTTTGCAGCCATGTGGCCGGAGGTAGGAGCTTCCCCCCTCCCACTCCCCCCCCCCCCCCTAGTGGCCACAGGGGCACATGGCAGGCTGCTCTGACCCAGGACTAAATTTAGTCCTAGGTCACCCACACATGTAGACACAAGCCTATTCCCGCTTACCACACAGTAATTTACTGTGCAGTAAATTTAAGCTGGCATAAATGCATGTGTAGACACGCCCACAGAGATATACCCTTGTGATTTCCAGGGCATGTCTTTGTAAGCAGAGAACACATTACCTGTTGTTTCACAAGATCTATTTGTGGGACAATAGGTGACATTTCACCCAGTGATGTGGATCAGCTGTGCCAGCACACATTCCATGACAGCTGATCCACTTCATTTGGCGATGTCTATTTCAAGGCTATGTGTCGGGGAAACATGTAGGCAGAAGGCCAGAGAGATGGCAGGGTCCACTCTACCTTCTGGTCCACTGTGACTCTCTTCTTTCCAGGATGACAAGTCAAGACTGTCAATCTTGCTACAGTTCACAAAGTCCCAGGGATAGCTGTTGACCTTGAGCACATCCCTGGGCACCATTCTGAGGCGGGTGTTGTCACAGATCACCCGTGACAATGAGATGATGCTCAGGGCACGACGCTGCTGCAGAGTAAAAACCCCCGGGTTCTCCCACCAGAACCTGCAAAGAGGCAGCAAGAATAACAGAGTAAGAATCTGTGCTTCTCTTCCTTGGCGGTGAACTCAGCCTGGGGGATCATGGCTTTATTTTCTCCACAGGGATGCAAAGATGGCTTTGCTGTAAAAAGCATAAATGGAAGAGAGAAATGTAGGTCCAACAAAGCCACAAGTGAACCCCGCTCCCCCATTGCTGCAATGAAGCTACAATTCCATCATTATTTAAACAATTTATTTCTTTATACTAATAAGTATCCTGTAATAAGGCAAACCCCTTGTAAAGTTACCACAGAATCCTAGGGACTCTGTGCAGCTCAAGTGCACTGTGAAAAACAAAAGATGTTAGTGATTGCAAAGCTGAGGACTGAATAGCAACTGTCCCTGTTATATTTGTTACATGTCCAAGCACAGCCACAAATAAAATGACTAAAGCCTCTGGGGTGTGTAAAGGCGCTGCCATATTGCCATTTTGAGCATAAAGTAAAATTAAGGATTAGTTGCCATCAGCAGATATGGCAAACAAAAGCTAAGTCTAGATTTCCATGTCCACAGTTAATTCATATTTAAATATTTCAGAGCACTCAGGAATCATGGAGCGATGCTTTTGGCCAGTGCCATGCAGGAGCTCAGACTAAGGGTCAGATACAAATAGAGCTTGCAAACTGTTTAGGCAGCACACCATCAAAAATATAAGCACTGACACTCTGGAAGGGTGATCCAATTCAACAAGATTAAATCTCCTACACAGAAAATGAGGAGACTTAGGCACTTTCCAGAAGCAACTAAGGAAGTAGAGATGCTCAGCAGGTAGGTGCCTACAGAAGCCATGTGGCCTAGCTAAGAGCTGTGGGAAGAGTTGCCTGAAGTCTGACTCATCCTTGGACCTTAGGTATATAACTTGGGGTGCTTGGGATCCATTCCCAAGCCGACCCAGGAGAAGCACCTACCAGCTACACACACTCACTCTTGAGCAATGGCGGTGATGATGCCACCCACCTTTCTGCCTACTAACATGGTAGTTAGAATACTCACACAGGAAGTGGAAGACCTAGCTTTTAGACATTCCTCAGCTACAGGGGGATCACACTCACATCTCCCATTTCCCAGTGAGTGTTTCAACTGCTGGCCTAGGTGGAAGCACCCTGCATGCCTCTGGTTGCAGTTGAGCAACCATACAACCAAGAATACAAGATCCATGGCGTTAGAAGGAGCGCAACCCCAATCACAATTGGTACTTTTATGTGCAGTGAAACAGCCTCACAAAGATGAAATGAGAGCACCCAGTTCCAGAATAGTGTATAGCTTGTGAGGGAACTCTCCTGAGGCTGCAGCAGATGGTCCTGAATCCCCTGAGGCGGCAGAAGGAATTGCATTGAGTTCTAGGCTCTCCTCCTGAACTGAACTCGGTCTCCCACACCCTGCTCTAATGACTAGACTGTGGTATAAAAGGGGAAAGATCACCAACTTTTGAGTGTATTAAAGGCCATTCATTGTGGGAAAGTGATACCTGACTCTGATACCAGAGTTAAAGTTGTGGCAGAGTTTTTGTTTACCAGTTGAATTAAAACTGCATATTTTAAGACCTGCTAAGGTGGCAATAAATGAAACACACTCAAATAAACAGGTTTACATGTTTCATGTTGGCCTGATACAGACTGGTCTCCATCCATTCAAACATTACCACCTTCAAAGAGATGTAATGGTGTGCCTTGCTTTTCTTCAGAATCTGTTTTCAAAGACTAATATACGGGGGCTCTAATATTTTTGCTTCACAATCTCTTTTACATAAGAATAGGTACTAATCATGGCAATATCAGCTTGAAGTAGCTGAAGTATCCCTTCTCTATTTAAAAATGTCTGATCAGTAAATACACTAACAGGATTCTGTTGTATGTAGGCACTGCAATACTTTTTTCCACATAGAAGTTCCTGTGATAGACTGTTTTCTTCACATGAGGTTGTCATGATGCAGTTTCCAATAGTGCTGGTACAGCACTGGCCACGCTGTCTCAAAAGGTATCACATAATAAAAGAGTTCAGAGAAAGGCAGCAAGAGAGATTAAAGGCATGGTGAAACTCCTTATAAGGAGAGAGAAAAAAAAGAAAGTAACTGGAAAATGGGAGAAGACAAAGAGGAGGGACCATGAAAAAGTGCATGCAGGAATAAACTACCTGAAGAAAAGACAATGGAATGCCTGCTAACACTGTTTCCGAACACCAGAACTAAGAGAGAGTTGATGAAACTGGGAGGAAGCAAATTCAAACCAGATGAAAGGAAACACTTTCCATATAATCCATAATTAGGCTGTGACACAGGCTATCTATGAGACAAAGAATTTAGTAAAATTCAAAGAGGATATCCACATAGATAACAGAAATAGTTAGGGGTATACTAGATATTAGGCCTTAAGATTTACACCAATCTATCAATTACAAAGCAGATGATTGATTGAATGTAGGTGACAGCTTATCCCACACATGCCCACTGTGGGATTCTTACCCCTTTCCCTGAACAGTTGGCACTGATTACTGTAAGAGATCAGGAACTGGGGTAGATGGAGTGTGGTTTGATCCAGGCTGGTTGTTCCCGTGCTCCATGCAGGCGGGTGGCATGCAGTGTTTCTAGATGTGGATCAGCTCCAGATTCTGCATGGCCCTTACACAAGCACTTGAGATCTCCCCGCTTTACCTAATACCATAGGGACAAGGCAGGGCCTTTCTCCAAGGCACCAAGTAATTGGTCTCTCCATACTCCTCAGTGGGCAAATGACACCTCCACTGGGGTAAGGACTAGCAGGGAAGGGCACAACTACAGGCCACCTGTGCAGTATGAAGTGCCTGACCACATGGAGTTAATCAGCTGCCCCTCACCACAGGAGGTCCTTTCAGGTGAGACAAACTCTGGTGCTGTGTCCTGGAGCTGGGAGCAGTGGGCTGGTCCCCTAGGGAGGAAATGAAACAGGTCGCTGAACACATGCTGCTGCTTGTCTCCTCTGTAAATTGCATGTGTAACGTATGCATTGTGTAATGTAATGCATCGTGTGCACTGAAAAAATGATATGAGTGTGGGACAGAAGGGGAGCAAGCTTGTGGAGATCAGCTGACTGACCATAGACTACAACTGGAAGCAGGAAGACGATGTGATGAAAAACCCTGCAGAGCCCTGCTGCTGGACTGCAAAAACCTTGGGGGCATCAGGAAGAAGCAACCTCTGAGCCCTGACTGGCTAC
>NW_005844288.1:2442-3377 GCF_000455745.1 Alligator sinensis | reverse complement strand
GGAAACTATACCTCAAAGTCTTGAAAGCAAAGAACTCATACCACGTGTATATGTTAAGCCACAGCAGGATCAATGCCACCAATGCCACAAAGCCTGCCAATTTTCAAGGAGATAGGTGCAGGGGTTTGAGGGAAACTGCACCTCAATCTGCAGACAAGCAAAACTCGTGACATGGGTAACAGTGTGTGTGTGTGTTAAGGCGCAGCAGGGTGAAAGCTGCAGGCCTGCTAGCCCCTGTTGAGACCACAAAGTCTGCCAGCTGTCAAGGAGATGGGTGCAGGGCTTCTGGGTTCTGGGGCCCTGCACCTCTAGCTGCTGACAGGCAAAACTCGTTACATGGGTGAGGGTGGGTGACACTGTGTGTGTTAAGGTGCGCCCTCACTCAACTGACACCAAGGCAGAAAGCAGGGCAGTTCATATAATGCTGCCTTTTATGCAGTTTTTCCATCCATCCCCCAGAGCACTGGGATTAGAAGAGACCTCAGGGAAGGATGACAGTCACTGGCCAGCTACATAGTCAATAATGAGAGTAGTCCTTCCCCTCCCTTCCCCCCTCTTCCCCCTCCCTCTCCTTACATCAGTTTCTGTTTCCCTGCAGGCAAGCCCAGCTTGAGCTTCAAAACTCGAAATGTTTCAACTTGCCTCATTTTGTTTTGAGGCTGTTTCAAAGCTCTCTGTTTCGTTTTGATTTTGCTGTTTTGAGCTCAAAACAAGTTGAAACAGCATTGAAACAAAACTGCCGGCGAAATTTCGCACAGCCCTAATGTCTATCTTGTCCGTGTTCTTAAGAATCCTTTCCGTAGATGCTGCCATCCAGCACAGAGCTGACTGCAGCCAGCAGCGTGTTTTCCCAGATGCTGTTTACACTCCCAGGTTGGACTGACCAGGTGGGTCACCTTTGCAAGTAGGAGTAGCCATTAAAGTCATGTCTGCCC
>NW_005844288.1:0-1671 GCF_000455745.1 Alligator sinensis | reverse complement strand
TCCTGCTGATCTGTAAAAACCCTAGGACATCTTGAGAACTGCCACAAACATAGGAGAGTAATATAACAAGACAAGCAGTCTTGTGCTTCTCTACCTGGAAGACCATGATCTCTTCCCCGTTGCATGTTAATGGCTGCTAGATCCAAACCCATCACTTCTTTTTGTTCAAAAAGCCGCTCCTGGAGTTCCACAACAACCATTTGGCTCTGCTTCATCAGTTTTGCATGATCAACGAGCAGACCACGGAGAAGTGGATCAATGCCACCTGTAATAAAAGCCCATATGAGGAAGAGACAGAGCAGTCAGTAGCTGGTGCCACCTCTTAGGCTACATTTTGTATAATTGCACCTTAATCCTAATGTTCCCTTTTCTCCTAAGGGGTCATTCATTAACCCAGGTGTCCTTCACTCTCTGGCTGTTCCCCCTATGAAGCTGCAGAGGTCTTTGTTAACCAACAGTATGTATCACATTCTCACATTCAATTAAGGAACTGGAGTGGTTAAAGCAGTGTCTGTAGATGCAGAGGCTGTGGTTTAATAACAAAATCAAGTCACAGAAGACGAAACAGTTCTATTAAACAAACTATGTAGGCATCAAGGGAAGAGTCCCCTTCAGGAGAAAATATTCCAGTTTTACTTCAGAGCCCCAAAGCAGATACCAGAAGAGGACTGGTTGGTAAAAACTAACTTGAAAACATGTTTTTTCCCATTTTGTTTGGCATTTTTCTTTTTTTGTAGGGTAAGAAGAAAAAGGTAGAGGTGTCACCCTGTAGGCAACTCATTGAAACACACTGTTGCCGCTTGTCACGAGTAGGGATGGTCTACCCATGTCAAGCAATGTAACCTTTTCTATCTGGCAAGTAGTGCATGTAATCACGAGCTTGGAATCCAAGATGGCTGCCACGGATTCATGTTTTGGTCAATATTTTGGCCCTCACTAGGGTTAGAAAATGAATTCCAACGATCAAACCAACATTATATGAATTGAGACCAATTATAACATTTCCATCATGGTAGTTATATTGGATTCCAAGATGGCTGCTGTGAATTTACAACTTAGTTCATTATTAGATACCCAAAAGGTTTGCAAAACTGATGCATCAACTCTGTTCTGTTTCAGATGACCTTGACATGAAAACCTCTGATGGAGATTGTCAAGAAGAGACTTGCCCTTATCACCCTTAAGCAAATGTTACAACAGAGCTGATAGCATCACTGAATACAAAGAAGCATGGGAGGTATGACTCAGAATTTACAAGATGCATCACGTGTCTTCAAGTAGATTGACAATCAACAATTAGCCAAAGTACACATGCTGGAATTGCATGAATAAACAAGGCACTCATTCAATGTAGAACAGCAAATAGGTAGAGCCCTTTTCTCCCCAGCACCACCTGGGGTGATGAGGATCAATGGTAATAAGCTGGTCTTGTTCTCAAAAGGCAGTAATTCTAACCCTGCATCTGTAACTTTCTGGTTCACAGCCATCAAACCCAGCTGGTTTGTCTGATTCCTCAGATACCTAGCCACAGGTACTTCACTGCCATACACCATGCTGGCATCAATGAAGGAAGTGATTGCATTGATCTGTTCTCGTATAAATGTTCTGGGATTGCACACTGGAGCTGAACAAGTAAGTGACATACAGATATTTGAGCTCTGAAAACGTGGA
>NW_005844287.1:8398-9454 GCF_000455745.1 Alligator sinensis | reverse complement strand
GCTTCCCAGGCCTGGCTGTGCTGACCTACCCGGAGGGGCTTTCAATTTGGATCCCAAACCTTAACATGCTCTGTTTGAGCTTCCCTTGAAGCCAGCCCAGGCATCGGGGAGCCTTGGCACTTCGGGCTCTGACCCAGCCCTCACAGTCCCATCCTCCTGGCTCTCTGCATTCCCACTGCCCAGGGTCTCTCTTTGCTCAGCTCCCAGAGAGGGACTTTACCTCTCTTGCAGATGAACTCTGGGCACCGGGAGTCCTATGCAGCAAAGCAGGAGGATCCTGCCCAACACAAGAGCAGGTAGAGGTCTCCTCTGCTTCTGCCTTCTGCTTTCCCCCTGGTGTCCCTGGGAGTGTCTTTTCCAACAGTCCCTCCTGGGTGTGCCGGAGAGGGCAGGGCTCTCCAGGTGCTGGGGCTCCTCCTCAGTGCTGCTCTGCTGTGTCTTCATATGCAAACCAGCCCACTGTAATCTTGGTGGCCCCTTCCCCAGGAGCTGAGTTACCCCTCCCTTCCTTCCCCGTGTCAGTCATATCAGCCGTAACCCATTGTTTCCCATGGTGACAGCAGAGGGCACAAGAAAGGGAAACTGAGGCAGGGAACGCCAACGTGAAAACCCCACAATGCACCCCACAGATGATAAGAGCAACCTCTAGTGCGGTCACAGGCCCAGGGCCCCAGGGGGTTTCCTGTCTATTCATGTCTACTAAAGTTCTCCTTTAGTCCGGGCGGATATAGCCTTCCATGCTTGGTGGCGGGTGATTTTTTAAAGAAATGTTTTGTGCTCCAATCCAAAAGAGCCAAATGAAGTCCAAATACATGAGTCCGTCCAGAACCATAAGTTGGGTGGAGGGCGGGTGCTGCCAGCCCCAGGCAGCACATCGCAGCTGGGAGCAGGGCCAGGGGGTCGGGCAGGGGTGCCCCTCTGCTGGCAAGTGATACGGGGTGGTGGTGCCCCCATGTGCGGGCTGCACGCATGCCCCTGCCCGGGGGAGGCTGGCACTGCTCGGCGCCCAACGTGCAGCCAGGGCAGGGATGGGGGCGGGCTTGCACTGGCGCTGTG
>NW_005844287.1:5774-7954 GCF_000455745.1 Alligator sinensis | reverse complement strand
CAAGCCCCGCTCCCCCCCCCGCTCCGCGGGCGAAGGCGAGTGGGAGCCGGAGCCCCAGCCCGGGCGTGGCCGCCTCGGAGGCTCAGGCCCCGCCTTCCCCCTCCCCCCCCGGGCAGGGCTGGGGGTCTCGGCCCCGTGTGCAGTCGGCGCCCGCCGGCAAGAGCGCTTCGCGAGAGCGGAGACCCCGCGGACTTCCCTGCTAAAAAGGAAGAAAACGGGGAATCCGTGGTTTTCTCCCCTTTTCCGTAGGAAGCGGAAAACCGGGATCGCTGCCGGTGTCATAGGGTAGGCAGGTGTGCGATGGGCTCCTTAGAAAACCCCCAGATGAACACAAGGGGAAAAGGGGTTTGGAGAGTCACGTCCCAGCCACACAATCTCTCGTTGCACAGGGAAGGTGTTTATCCTTCTTGTGGGCGCCGAGGGGGCTGCGAAGCTTTGCTGGCCTGTCCTGCCAATAGCCCGCACCCAGCCTCACTCTGCCTCATGCCTTCCTGTGGGGAGCAGGGAGTCTCCACACCCGCGAATGGCCCATTCATCAACTGGCCCATTGTCAGGTGCTGGAGAGCCTGCCTGGCTGGGGACCCGAGCCCGGGGTGGGGATTGCTCCTGCCCTCTCCTTGCAGCCGGGCTCAGCTTTCCTTCCTTGCCATCTCCGGCAGGTAGTTGCTGCTGAAGGGGAAAAACAAAATGGTTCCAGTCTGCCATTTTGTCTGTGAGCGAGTCATGTAGCCAGGTCACGACCTTGCTGTTACAGACTGGTTTAAACTAGTTTTTTTCTCCAGTAACAAGTTGAAGACCTGTGCAGACTTGTCTGTGTCCTGGCTCATGTTGATTGGTTTATACTGTTGCTATGCTTATGACGTCACATTTTCTATATTACCCCCTCACTGCCTGTGTTCAGAGTCAGACCTCATGGCAAAACGCTGAATTCACGTAGGACGCTGACCAGGGATGCTTTCTTTAATAAACTAAGTCTTAAAACTTCAGTTGGCCTGTTCGTCTGAGCCTCCGCCCAAGGAACCCGGGGACGAAGTTTTCCCCCGCAGTTCTCTGGTGTCAGCAGTGGGATGCGGCGGAACAGCGAGCTGGCAGCTGGAACAGCCTGGGGACACTACTGGCACCCGTGGCGCCAAACCTCAGAGGTAAGAGATCCTAATTAAAAAATCTCACTTAACGGGTCTCGGTGTTCCCTAGCCTGGACAAGTAACGTCTTCTCGGCGGTAAGCGCTCCCGACGTCACTTTTATAAGTATAAGACTTAGTTTATTTTATCTGACTGACTGAAAGATACTTTATTTGAAACGGACTGAAAGATTTGAATCTGACTGACTTGGGATCCCTGACAGGTAGACTGTTCTGATTTTGTCTGGGGACGCCTAGACTTTTCTCTGCTTATCCCTTCGCTCCTCTAACAGTCTGTCTGTCCGTCCTGATAACTCTGATTTATATTTGAGAGATTGTCTTGTGTCCTTCCCTTGTGTCTGGTTCACGGGCAGCCGCCCCAAGTTGGCCGCTTGCGAGCCAATCTTGAAAGCAAGGGCTCGTGTTCCAGTTTGTGCATCCTTTTGTGTCTCTGGCACCGGGCATCGCTCTGACGAACCCGTTTCCCCTTCCTCTTGTGTCTCAGGTAAATCTCTCCTGGTTTTGTTATATTATCCGGGCAATGGGTCAAGGATCCTCTTGCCCAGACCCAAAAACACCTTTGGGGTATATGTGTAAGGAATATGGAACTAAATTGGGTCCAAAGAAGCAAAAGCGCTGAGTTAAATTGGCACATGCTTGGCGTGGTTATAACTATGAAAACCCTGGGTTACAGTTTCCTGATAAAGGAACCTTTGATCCCAATAAATTAAATTGCCTGAGGGGATTCTTAGAGATACCCAAGCCAAAGCAGATGAAATATTGGTACCCATGGGATAATGAAGCTTCAAAAAGAAAACAAACATCTGTTGAGACTAGTCTCAGAGACTCTAATGATAAATTAAAAAAGCAATTGGCTACATTAAAGGAGGAAAAATTGGCTCAGCCTCCTATAAAAGAGAAAAACCCTAGCGTTCCACCGGCTCCAAATTGCCCTCCAACATATAAAAACCTTTACCCTATTATGCCGGCGCCCAACTTTACCCGCACCCAAGAAGATACAGAAGACCTACTAGATTCCTGGGTACCTAGTCCTGTTCC
>NW_005844287.1:4188-5358 GCF_000455745.1 Alligator sinensis | reverse complement strand
TAATACCTTTCCAAAACTCAGAGAAAGCCCTTCTGATTTTAGAGATAAGTTGCAGCAGGTCTTTAGTATTTACAATCCCACTGTGTCTGATGTAAACTGGCTCTTAAATAGTCTGTTAAATCCAGAACAAAAACGACTCCTAATTGCAGAAACTAGGAATATTCCGGATGGCACCCCTTGGCCACAAAATGATTACAATTATGAAGAAAATCAAGGACTGCAAAATGCTAGAGCTACTTTGCTAAACGCCATTACCAGAGTAGCTCAGACTCATGTAGATTGGACAAAAGTAGAAATTTGCAAACAAAATCCTGACGAGCATCCAGCCGATTTCCAAAATCGACTTTGTGCAGCAATCCAAAGACATACCGGCATCGATCCTGCTGCAGACAATATGCGAGGGTTGATGGTTACCACCTATGTAAAGAATTTACAGCCAAAGTTACAGGAAAAATTACAGCAGTTGGTTCTAGGCTGGAAAGGAAAACAAATGACTGAAATTGTTCAGGCATGTATCGATTTATGGGAACAACAGCAGGCGGAAAAGGAAAAAGAAAAGGACTTAAGACTAACCTAATGGCTTTGAAAATTCAAAATTAAGAACAAAAAGGGCGTACTGATCCTCGCCCAAACGCCCAGTCTCGCAAAGACTTTTATCCTGGGGCCCCAACGTCCGATCAGAGCTCTCACCCAAAGTTTAGCTTCAGACCAAGCGCACCTCCTTTTCAGCTGCATTCCCAACGTGGACCGCGTCCAGATGATATTTGCAATTATTGCAAGCAAAGAGGACATTGGAAAACAAACTGCCCAAACCGGCCTCAACCAGTCCGCTCTCTAGCTTTCCACTCTCCAAACCCCCCCCCAATGACGGTTTTCAGAGGCTTCTGTATCTCCTGACTGTGCCTTGCTAAATTCTCTTGTAAAAGCCTCTGAAGACGCTAGTGTAACCATAGTGGTCAATGAACAACCTCATGATTTCTTAGTAGATACGGGAGCCTCTATGTCCACTATAAAGTGTGAGGAAGCTAAGGAACTTGTGCCTACAACTAAAATAGTTAATGCAATTGGAGTAGGGGGTCAGGTCATTCCACATGTATACGCTAACCCTGCTCTAGTTAAAATAGGACCTCTGTCTGCTGAACATGCCTTTTTGTTAAGTCCTACTGCTCC
>NW_005844287.1:796-3153 GCF_000455745.1 Alligator sinensis | reverse complement strand
CTTTTCTTCCTTGCTTGACCCTGTTGCTCAAGGATTTCCACCTTGTTTGCGTGCTGTAGCTGCTGCTGCATCACTTTTAGAAAAATCAGCAGCTATAGTTTTAGGATCTCCCCTTACCCTTGCTGTTCCCCATGCTGTCTCTGCCTTGTTAAATCGCGGGAAAACTCAACACTTGTCCTCTCAAAGGTTATCTTCTTATGAACGCACTATTCTAGCTGCCGATAATGTTACTATTGTTCGTTGTAATGTTTTAAACCCTGCTTCTCTTTTACCTTTACCGCACGATGGAGATACTCACTTGTTAAATCATGACTGCATTACTCAGACA
This sequence comes from Alligator sinensis, assembly GCF_000455745.1. Classification (NCBI taxonomy): domain Eukaryota; kingdom Metazoa; phylum Chordata; order Crocodylia; family Alligatoridae; genus Alligator; species Alligator sinensis. Next base: position 2,825 of record NW_005844287.1, on the reverse strand, counting down.
GATCAGGTATTTACCCCACGTCCAGATCTCACAGGTACACCTCTAGTTAACCCTGATTGTATTTTTTTCGTAGACGGCTCATGCAAAAGAGACGCGACTGGGCAACTTTGTGCTGGTTTTGCCGTATGTTCACCACATGCAGCCATTGAAGCTCTCAGTCTTCCTGGTATCCGGAGTGCGCAACCCGCTGAACTAATAGCATTAACCCGTGCTTGAATTCTAGCTGAAAAGAAGTCTGTTAATATTTATACTGATTCCCATTATGCCTTTGAAGTGTGCCATTCCACAGATCAGATTTGGAAGCATCGTGGATTCCTTACCTCTTCTGGGTCTCCTATTTCTCATGCTCCTTTAATTAATGCCTTGCTGGATGCTATTTTACTTCCTAAACAGATTTCCGTTATGCACCGTAAAGCTCATACAGGAGGTTCTGATGCTGTGAGCCAAGGAAATGCTTGTGCAGATAAACATGCACAGCATGCAGCCCTTGATGGTACCCCGCTTGCCATTCCTTTGTGTCTAGTCCTTGATCTTTCAACCTCTAACATTTCTCTTCTCCAGGATGCAGCTCCAGAATCCGAAAAACGTGCGTGGCTTTCTGCCGCCTGTATCTTACATTCTGATACCTTGTGGAAGTCTCCTGACGGGCGCATCATTGCCCCTAAAACCCTTGTCCCTCATCTTGCACGCGCATCCCATGAAATGGGACATGCGTGCAAAAGGAAGGTAGCAGAAAACATTTTAAGATACTGGTATGCACCCACTATACATGCAGAAGCGAAAAGGATCTCACAAACTTGTGCGATATGCTTGCAACATGGAATTAGCAAACCCACATGTGTCCAGGCTAGTGTCACTCCCTGGTCTTATGGACCAATTCAAAACTTACAAGTAGATTTCCTTGATTGACCGCCTAGCAAAGGGTTTAAGCATGTCCTTGTCATCGTGTGTCACTTCAGTGGGTGGACAGAAGCTTACCCCACTAGGAGAGCAGATGCAGTCTCTGTAGCAAAGAAATTAATGACCGACTTGATTCCACGATTTGGCATAACACTTACATTAGATTCAGATCAGGGACCGCATTTTACTTCTCAAATCCAAAAGGTTCTTAGTAAAGCTTTAGGATTTTCATGGAAATTTCATACACCCTATCATCCAGCAAGCTCAGGGAAGGTAGAACGCATTAACTGAGATATTAAATCAAAATTACCCAAACTTTGTAAACAAACTGGACTTTCTTGACCTGACATTCTTCTGATTGTGCTAATGCATCTCAGGAACATGCCTAATAGAAAACACGGACTTACGCCATATAAAATTTTATTTGGTAGGCCCATGAACGTGGGTTTAAACCCTATCAAAGAGATTAAAGCAGTAGATCTGTTAGAAGGTCACGAAAGTGTGTTAAGTTATTGCAAAGGACTCATGAAGACTGTCAAAGCTTTATTTCCACAGGTCAGTGCAGCTTTACCCATTCCAAGTGATGTTCCCTGCCATGCTTTGAAACCTGGTGATTGGGTCCTAGTAAAGGAATTTCGCCGAAAAGACTGCCTGCAACCTAGATGGAATGTGTCTCTAGTGGGTTATGGAATAGAGAAAATCCCACACAATTTACTGATTCGTTTTGATGCACTGGCTGGGGGAGTAGTTAGCTGATTGCACGATTTCACAATGATTACACACTTAATTTATACAACACAATTTTATTTTAAAACTCTTTGCTACGTATATAACACTGCTTAGCTTTAAGAAACACCACAAACATTAAAAACACAATAATTACATATATCAGAAACAATGCTCCGAATGCACTTCCTTCCCAAACAATGCTATAAGAATTAGTGTTACAAAAACAACTACAATTACAACTAAAAGTTAAATTTGAATCAATACTGTTATTTTTCATAATATACTTACAATCCTAGAATTCCGAGAAGCCAAATACCAAAATATGGTTTCATTCCTCAGTAGTACGATTTAATGGGTTGGCCTCAGTAGTACGGTTCAATAGGCTGGCCTCAGCAATACG
>NW_005844287.1:0-778 GCF_000455745.1 Alligator sinensis | reverse complement strand
GTCTCAGATTGCTGGGTGTGTGGTCTTAGTCCTAGGGCTTATAGCGAAGGATTTCTTAGGATACCTCGCCCCTTGAGTTCAGAAAATTTAACTGTGCGGTGGGCGGACCCAAATAATGCCACTTGGACTGATGCAAGGTATACCTTACGGTGATTCCTTTACAGGGAGAGATGTGTTGGGTACCCAACTACTCCCAACAAAATTTTTCTTCAGTGGGAAATAGTAGTTGTAAACATTATGATATGGGAAAAGGAGTGTGGATGAACAATCATACTAAAGAGAGAACATGGTGCCAAAGTTTTAATGGATGGTATAACCCATATAACCAGACTAGTGGAACTGGCGCAATGTCTCGCAAACCAATTAAGTGGTCACATATCACCATATGGGAATGTTCTACTTTAGGAGGGCATTGCTATAGAGATGGCACCATAAAGTCAGCATCTCCTGACAGTTTGGGAAGGCCATCTCCTATTGGAGGTCGGTTTACCCTAGACTGGTATGAAGGCTCTTTTAGTAATAACCAGGCCCTGCAAGGAACCTATTGGGTATGCGGGACTAAAGCCTACCATCAACTACCGCCAAATTGGTTCGGATCTTGTTATCTAGCCTGGCTAACCCCTCCAGTCAGAGCTACAAAGGTTCTGCCTCCAGGGCATCACCGAAATAAAAGAGAAAGCCCCGAGCAAGCAGATCGAGAACAAGATGCGATAGCTACCCTTGAAACTTATAAAAATCCTTTAACTGTGGGAAAATTAATTGGGTGTTCTGTAGCAGG
>NW_005844286.1:3468-9462 GCF_000455745.1 Alligator sinensis | reverse complement strand
TGGGCCCTGCACCCTGCTTGGGTCACCTCTGTTTGCACTGCTTCAAAAGTTACAGCAGTGCAAACACTGCTTTACACCTGGGCAGTATATTTTCCACAGGTGGTATAGCTACTTCCGTGTTGCTCTACTGGCATAAAAATCCTTGCAGTGGCTAATGCCTAAGAAAAGAAAATGCGAATCCACTTCACATTGCATCAAAATATACAAAGTTTCAATATAGTTTTGTCATTTTACAGAGAGATTTAATCTCATTTATAGGATACTGAACACATCCCCATTTTTATTTAGCTTTATATAGAACAATGTTATAAAAATATAATCATTTCAACAGGTGTAGGTTGTAGCCGTGTTGGTCTAAAGGCATAGGCAGACAAGGTTCTTTGGGTAAATCCAATATCTTTTATTAGACCAACTCAAATAGTTAGAAAAATTCTTCTTAGCAAGCTTTCGGGCACAAACACCCTTTGTCAAGATGAGGAAACGTCTTCAGATGGTCTGTGCTCTTCCTGGATGAAGTGGTAAAGCAGTCAGAGGCCAGTACGTATACAAGAAAGCTATTTACATTTTAACTGACTGGCTTTCTTGCATACATATTGGCCTCTGGCTGCTATACCACTTCATCCAGGAAGAGCACAGACCATCTGCAGACGTTTCCTCATCTTGACAAAGGGTGTTTGTGCCCGAAAGCTTGCTAAGAAGAATTTTTCTAACTATTTGAGTTGGTCTTATAAAAGATATTGGATTTACCCAAAGAACCTTGCCTGCCTAATCATTTCAACTGCAGTCCAGGAAGCAACTGTGCACTGACCAGGTGTCTCACATAAGGAACCACTTGTGGCCATGTTTTACAACATGGCCTACCTAACCAAGTATAACAAAGGCCCGTCCCAGGGGTGGCCATGACATCCCTGATGGCTACTTGGCCCTTGCTTTACCCTGATCCTCGCCTTCTGTTTGTCTGCCACGCCTTGACGTGCTTATCCCTTTAAGAAAAGGGAGGTTGGCTCAGGGATTCCTGAGCAAGCTCTCATCTGCTCCTGTCCTATCCCCAGGGCTGATCTCTTCTGGTTCTGTCCTTGAGACCACCCTGGCTCTCATCTCCACACTGTTCCCAGGTACCTAATTACCTCCTGGGCACCAGCCACTTCAGACCTTCCCTAAGCGTGGGACCTGCTCTGATCCTGTCTCTACTCTGCTCCAAGGTACCTAGTCATTCCTGGACACTGGACCTCCCTGGTCCCCTCCAGGCACTGGACCTTCTCTGGTCCTGTCTCTGTTCCACTTCAAATTGCCTGGACCCAGCCTGGTCCTTTCCCCGCCCCCCCCTTCACCCACACTTTGGTTCTACTCCCAGGCCTGTTGGGAGCTCCTCCTCCCCTTAGTCCCTCCCAAACCTCCAGTTGTTATTACAAGCTGTAATCTTCTAGGTCAGCAGTTCCCAAATCTGACAGATTGCGCACCAGCAATTTAAAATGATACAACCCTAGGTACCACTAGCAAATTTTTGTCATATAAAGTAATTATAATAAATTTGTTAATGCGTACCACTGAAAGATTGTTTGCATACCACTGATGGTACCTGTCTAAGTATTATTCAGGAGCTGCAGACATCCTACCCAAAACATGCTCTCTCAGCATTCTCCAGAGCCAAACTGCCTGCCCACTCATACTGCAAATCCAGCCCCCTTCTGGGTCATGTGGCTCCTGACTGTCTACTGCCACCTGCTTCATCTGCAGCCTGCCTACTCTCAAAGTAGAAGAAGTACCAAGCTTCCTACTACATCAAAGCTTACTGAAGCTGCAATTTTTTTCTCCAGAAATTCATCTTTCCCATTTTAAAAAGTAGCAGGCTTCTATTGCCATTGCTGCCAGCCAGGGGTACCAGGGGGAGTGATGAAATTATAGTAGCAGAACTGCCCTTTTCCCAGGATAGTTAGCTTTCCTTGAGGAGGTAATTTTACTAGGCTAGTACAAAATGCAACTTTGTCTGCATGGCTGCATCCACAGCAGAAGCATTTCCCTGGCATAAGCATAGCCTACCACCAGGTATACACCATAAAGTTTTATTAGTGTTGCTGCACAGGTTAGGAGCGGCTGAAATGAGATGTCTTATACTCTGCAACTCCCTACCACACCCTGAACAGATGCAAGTTACAATGGGAAGATTCCTTTTGCTGACATACCTTAGGTGAGCTGGTCAGGTGGCTTAACAATATTAGCAAAGAACTCCTTTTGACACCAGAAGCTGCATCTCCACGAAGTGGTTTTGCAGGTGCATCTATGCTGACAACCCCTTCGTAAACTAGCCACAAGGTTCAAACAGTAATGCAAAAATATTAAAATAAAATAAAAAATGTGAACAAAAATGCAACCAACTGCAGGCATATTTGCTGGAACATTAGCTCTGAATGGTATTAAAAAAACCTTACCCATCTTAGTGAGAGGCTATAATGCTCAGTGATGATGCTTACATATCTACATTATTTAATTGATCTTGCAAAATAGAAAGGAAGAACAATGACTGGCAGAGTCTGCTTTAATCTACCTCTGATCCAGTGACATGTGGGACATGCGCAACTTACTTATTTTTCCTCAATCAAGAATAAGTCAAATACACAGGATGTGGACAGACATAACACTTAGAACACTCTAAATATACTTTAAACCCCAAGAGTCTTGATGTGCACATCACTTAAAGACTGGCTTAAAATTTCTGGAACATTTCAAAAGCATATTGGGTATGCCAGCAAAAGGAGTCTTCCCATTATAGTTTGCATCTATACAGGGGATGGGAGGGAACTGCAATCAAGTAATATTTTGAGCTGGTCCTCCATGAAACAGCTAAATGTTACATGGGAACACAAAGCATTCTGTGCCAGTTAGTCTTCCAGGTATCCAAAACTGCACTGCTCCTCCCCAAACTGCACCCCCCACACCCTCCCGGCTCCCTTCAAACACTACTCTGGAATGGTACTCTATGGAAACTCCCAGCTCCCCCCTAAACAGGATGGGCAGACCGCGCAGCGGGAGCAAGAAGAAGTCACTATTTTTAAGTCCCTGAATCAGGGACCCCCATTCCTTCTTCTTCCATCTGCCACTGTCCCTAGCTGATCCAGGGGTTGAGGGAGACTCCAAAAGAGCTCCAGCCAGGAACAGCAGCAGTGGCAGCAGGGGGGGGACTCAGCCAGGAACAGCAGCAGTGGCAGCAGGAGGGTTCCTCCTCTCTGCCCAGTCCCTCAGGCTGCTCCCTGCCCTACAGCAACCAAGCACTGAGCGGGAGAATCTACTTGTTGCCACTACTGTCCCCAGCTCTGTGTGGGGCAGGAACAGCTCTGGAACCCAGCCCTTGCCCATAACAGCAGAGACAACATCAGCAGTGGCTGTGGGGGCAGGGGGAACGGGAGGGGAGAAGACATGCTACTGACAACAGAGGGGAAGAGAGGGGATTTAAGAACTGCTTTGAGGACTGTTGCTTCTACAGCATGGTCCAAAAGGCAGCTGTGATGGTGTCGCTGCATCAGCTGGATCTGCCCCCGCTAGGTGCTGGGAGGCTGTGTGGCTCACTGCCTGTCATTAGCAAGGGGCTGAGCGATCTGGGAGCACACCTCTCAAGTTCTCCGTGGCTTTTCAACCCCTGCCTTGAAAACCGCGCTGTCTAGCACTTCCCTGCTAGAGACCCTGCACTCCAAGGTGTCAGGCTCATTTACTCTACTCTGTAAGAACCTATTTTCTCCATTAAAAAAGGAATATTAGCATTCATAACAGCATATTAATGAACAATTCTGCAGCAAAGAAGTCTGCTGTGTGTCCTTGGCAGGTAATAATTCCACAATATACTTAGAGCTGACAATAATCTGGTTAATGAGACATTACACACTAGTTAGCTAATTATAAAGTGTCAGTCACAAAAGTAAAATTCTGATATTATGTCAAGAGCTCCCTATTACCATTTTTTATTGTTCTAACCCTTGAGGAAAAAATACAGCAGTACACATTCCTAAATAAAAACAAACTAAGTAAAGCATACCAGGCTACCAAAGCACCCTGAGGATAATTGGGAGCCTTGGGATAAGCATCCCCTTTGCTACAGAGACACATTTTGGACAAGGTATGCTCTACTTCACTGGGTGCAGAAAATGAGATTTTACTTTTTGCTTTTTCCACAACTGACAGCTGGAGCCATTCCCTAGAAAAAGGCATGAACAAGAAGGCAGAAAGGCTGTGCTTCTACCTAGTCCCTACAAAGAACTACTGCTCTCATAACATGGCAGCAAACCTCCTCAATGCAATATATTATAAAGCCCTTCTCTGCTCTTAGAATCTTTTGGAACATCCCTAGCATTCTTATAGTCTTCACTGTGGTTAATTTGAAGGGCATCCATCTCCTTCAGGGGCTGCCACCCACATCAGGAATTCCAGTCTGAAAGCAATCTGAACTTACAACTGAAGTTATCCAAAGAACAGATTCCCCCAAGGAACACATAAGCAAAAGGGCTTGATGAAGGAGAAAGGGACTCCAGCCCACATATCTGAAATCTCAGTGACAGTCACAGAAAAGTTGAGATGGAAGTGACCTCTAGTAGTCATCTAGTCCAGTGTGGTTCTCAACCTTTTTTGTACCAGGACCCATTTTTAAACATTGATGGCCAGTCTCGACCCAATGCCCTTCACCACCCCCCCCCCCGGTGTGTGGGGCAGGAGGTGGGTATGGGGGCCAAAGGGGGGCAAGCAGCCCAGAACTCTAACAGCCTTCAAGGGAAAAGCCATGGTTTCCTGTTTTTCTCCTTTAAAGGAGAATCCATTTTTAAAAGTCTGTACACGACCCTTTTATATATTCTCGTGACCCACTTCTTGGTTGCGACCCATGGGTTAAGAAACACTGGTCTAGTCCAACTCCATGCGTGACACAGGATCATCCCAATCCAAACTATCCCATAATACCCATAATCTAAACTCTACATTAGACTACCCTCAACCCTGACACAGCATAGACCTAATACTGTAACCTACCACAGGTAAAGCAGGAGAACCACGGTAGCCAATGTCCTGCTTCTATTAAATGTTCTCAATATATGCTCAAGAGGTCCCAGGTAGAGGGCCACACCTCCAACTACAGGGGAATGCAATACCCCCACAACCCATACCAAACTGACCATGAGATAAAAGTCCTTCCTGACCCCAAATATGGTGATTGGTCTGACCCAGAGCAGACAAGTGAAACCTTCTAGCCAGGAACCTCTGGCTTTGGTCCTACCAGAAGAAATGACACAACCCAGCTGAAGTCCCCAGCCTTAGCCATAGCCAACATCTAATGCCTCTGGGAAGGCTTAAAAACACCCTGACACATGTAGCAGAAAAAAGGGAGGGGAGGGCAGGAGCAACCAATAAATCTCAGAAGCATGGAAAATACACCTGGTAGAAAATAGGCATAGCTACACCTAGATCATCCCTGACCACTGGCTGTCCAACCTCTTCTTGAACACCTCCAGGGATGAAGAGTACACAACTTCCCTAGGCAGTCTATTACACTGCCTCGCTATTCTCACAGTGAAAAAGTTTTTCCAGATATCCAATCTAAATTTACTTTGATGCAACTTCAAGCCACTGGTCTGCACCCTCCTCTCTTCAGCAAGAGAGGAAAGGTGCTTTCCCTCTTCATCATGGCAGTCCTTCAAGCATTTGAAGATTACTATCATGTCCCCTCTTAAGCGCCTTTTCTGCAAGCTGAATATGCCTAGCTCCTTTGCCCTCTCCTCATATGACTTCCCTTCCAAGCCCTTAAGCATCTTTGTTGCCCGCCTCTGGACACTCTCTAACTTCTATACATCTGTCCCAGGGGAGCAGGGACACTGGGAGAACCCCGCGGCGGCCAAGGGGTCTGCTTACCTCCCGCAGGGCCGGAGAAGCCGAAGAAACTCCACGCGCCGGCGCTGCCGGCGAGGGTCATCCGCCGGGTGTTTATCCGGCTGCGGCTGAGCGGGGGGGGGGGGGGGG
>NW_005844286.1:421-3212 GCF_000455745.1 Alligator sinensis | reverse complement strand
CAGCTGTACCCGGCACTACGGGACGGACAGCACGGGTAACTGCGGCAGGGACTATTGGGGAAGCAGAGGGGACATCTGCATCCAAAGGAAGGAGAGGCCAGGTCAGCATCCCCACAGGAAGAGGCATACCCGGTCTGAAGACCGCTGGTAGTGGCCAGGGGGACTGAGCCGAGAGAGGACAAGACGAGGACGGGTTGGAGGCCAGGATAGGAAGACCTGAGGCGGCATATGGCCGGGGTGTAGGGGAGGACGGAGCCCCGAGAGTACCCACGAAGAAGCGCGCCGGCACCGGGGGATACCCCGAGGGAAGACCCCCCCCACTGAAAGAGTCATCAAAGTCGTGGCAGGCGAGTTCTGGGGCCTCCCTTTATACTAGATGGGGCAAACCCTGGGGCGTGCTAACGAAGCCCGGGTGTGCAAGATCTCGGGTCCGGGCGAAGGCGGCGCGCGAACTCCTGGTCGAACCGAGGAGGGTACAACATCCTTTTTAAAATGTGGAGCCCAGAACTACACACACTAGTCCACATGTGGCCTAACTAGTGCCAACTAGAGAGACACTATCACCTCCCATGTCTTGCACCTAATGCTCCTATTCCTGAAGCCCAAAACTGCATTGGCCTTTTGTGCAGCTGCATAACACTGCAGACTCGCACTGAGTCTATGGTCTACCAAGACTCCCAAGTCCTTTTCCATAGAGCTGACCATCCAGCCAGGTGCCTCCCATTTTGTATTTGTGTTTTTGATTATTCCTCCTGAGGTATAGCACTTACCTGCGCTGAACTTCATCATGTTAGCTCTAGCCTAACTTTCCAATCTGTTAAGATCCTTCTGAATTGCATTCGCATCCTCCGTGTTCAAAATCATTCCCAGTTTCATATTGTTTACAAACTTGAGCAAAAAGCTTTATATGCCAGCATCTAAATCATTAATAAGCATGTTGAACAGCACTGGGCCAAGGACAGACCCCTGTGGGACTACACTCAAAACCTCCTGCTATTCTAACAGCCAGTAGGGTTCCTTCCCCACACATTTCTAGCTTACCCAATTAGGATACAGTACAGTATACTGTAAGAGATGTACCATATACTAAATTCTCACCTAGCCTAGCCTAGCCCAGCCATTCTGCTTAGAACTTTTCCTTTTTCCAAACAAAGCAGGACAAGTCAGTTTGGCTACCAACATAAGATGTTTAGTTTTTCATTTTCATAGAAGAATTTTTAAAAGTACAACCAGCTTGTAATGCAGCCCTACCTAAACCCAAAAAGCTTGTACTCAGATAGGCTTATAATCAGACACTCCCCCAGGACTGCTGATTTACTCTCAGCCATACCTAATAGTACCATTCTTCCCCTTACTTATAAATGCTTCCAGAGTTAATAGGCTCCAGCTGCTCCACATTCTGGTTTGAGGTGTACCGACACATTGGTCTGATATTGGATCAGTACCGATATAAAGAAAATTGGCTGCATCAGAAATTGGCTCGATGCAGCCAATAATTTGGCCGATAAATGTTTGTGTGCACACATAGCTGCAGTGTAGCACTTAGACAGCGAGGAGCAGGTCTGCATGCAGCTGGTAAGTCCATTGTGGTAGAAGGGGGAGGGAAGGCGTGTGGGGGGTGCAGATCAATGTCCCCCATGATAAGGGAGGGGGCAAGGGCAGGCGCTGCCCAGCTGGGGTGGCGGGCAGAGCCACAGCTCCTCAGGGGGGAGGGCAGGGGCAGCTCCCGCCACTGAATGGGGGGGAAGCCCCCGGGCCCCCGGGGGGGGGGGGGGGGGGCCGCCCCCGCCACTGACTGCACCCCAGGAGGGCATGGGGGTAGGGGGTGCCCCTAGCTCTGCGCGGGGCAGGGCAGAGTGGGCCGCCTGCAGCTGCAGGCTGGAGCCGGGGCTGCGCCGGGCTCTTCTCAGCAGGGGCTACAGAAGGAGCTGAAGCCACAATTTCTCAGCCGCCATGTGCTTGGCGCAGCCCTGGCTCAACGCCCTGCCTCTACTCACATGACAGGAAGAACGGAGGCTGCACCAGGCACGCGGCAGCACTGGAAGCAGGGCTACAGCCCCCTTCATTGCCCCCACCCCAAGCCCAGTCCCCACCGTGAAGAGCCTGGCACAGCCCCGGCTCCAGCCCATACCTGGAGCCCCTCCCCACCCCACCATGCCTCGTACCACCTTGGCTGGGCAGTGCCTGCCTCAGCTGTTGCCCCACTCCCTCCCTTACCACTGAGGGTGTTGACCTGCCCCGCCAAGCCCCTTCCCTCCTCCCTCCCCTTCCACCACAACAGACTTACCAGCTGCACACAGCTCTCCAAGCTGCTGGGCTGTGCTCCTTGCTGCTTATGTGCTGCTGCTCGCATGCACAGGCATTTATCACCCAAATTATTGGCCACATCAGGCTGATTTCTGATACAATCAATTTTCTTTATATCAGTGCCGATCTGATATCAGACCGATGTATCAGTGCACCTCTACTGGTAGCTATACCTTCCTCATTACCACCTTCTAAATAAATCAACCAGCATGCTAATAAAAACCCAGCAAAAGGGGGTTATCCTTCATATCAACTAGGAAATGACTCTAAACAGCATATGGTATATGTAGGGTCCTACTGAAATCGCAATTTTTGTGGAAACTGCGATTTCAGGCAGCTCTATGAAAAAGTACAGGCTCCACGCTTTTGGTGGGCTCACTGCAAAAATAAATAAGTAAACTTACCAACAAGAAGAAAAGCCCACGGGAAGTCCTGTAGTTGTGGGGCACGGGGTGGAAGGTGAAGGGAGGAGGATGGTGAAGGA
>NW_005844286.1:0-411 GCF_000455745.1 Alligator sinensis | reverse complement strand
CGCCCCCCCGCCACTCCATTCCATTCCCTGGCATTTTGCATAACCCCGCCTTCCTTCCATACCCTGATCTATCATTTGCATAACCCCACCTCCAATCCAACCCTCCTACTCCTTTCCCCAGCTTTCATTCCATCATTTGCATAACCCCACCCACATTTCATCCCCTACTTCCTCTCTTTGGGAATCATTTGCCCCCCTGTAAAGACAGCCAGAGGCTGCCATGCAATGCAGGTAAGAAAACCAGTCAGTGAAAATGTAAATGGAGGTGTCAGGGGATGAGGGACAGGCTGGGGGGCGGGGAGGAGTGGTGGGGAGGAGTGGGAGGTACCTCTCCACTTTTACCACAGGTAAAAGGATTTACGGGATTTAAGGATTTACGGCACACTATAACCTGCCTGACATCTGACTCCC
>NW_005844285.1:4708-9481 GCF_000455745.1 Alligator sinensis | reverse complement strand
GGGGTCATGATTTTTATGTGTGGGTCTCAACAGAACTATAGCAGAGTCGATGCTTCCCTAAACCTGGGACCTGGTTAAAATCAAAGCTCAGTTGGTGTAGTGCCACCTGGGTAGCGCCAGCAGATTGAAAGGTAGGTCTGCGTGCTGTAACCTCAGTTACTGGGGGATTTCTATGTTATAACTTGGCTGGCATATGGGACAGAAGGCCCTTGGCGGTACACACCCCAGCGGGAAAGGCACACGGGATCTTTGGCAAGTGTCACACACAACCTGGGCGGTGGCAGGAGGCTCTAAGTGTGTATGGACCCCCGGGCTGTACTGTGTCTCTGGGACGGGGAGAGGATACGCACTCGCTTCGGGCCACGCACGCCCTGCAGGAGTGCAGATGGGCGACGAGGAGGGCCAGTGAGCTTTCTCAGGGTGTGCAGGGACCAGGAAGCTGGTGTTCCCTCTGCTTGTCACACTGACCTATTTTACGCCACCTTGTCGAGGGGTCATGATTTTTATGTGTGGGTCTCAACAGAACTATAAGGCAAAGGAGACAGAAAAGTATACCCAGCACATCCGGTGACTGTAAACCACACCAACATCACAAGCAATCAGGGCAGCGCTGAGAAGAGCGGGCTGTTATCAGAGCTCCACGACACAGCACCGTGCTCACCTGAAGTCAGGGAGAAGCTGGAGGAGTTCCCGTTGTGCTAGGCCCTAGTTACACTAAGCTATTATAAGCAGTGGTGCCAAAAAGCAGTGTGGGACAAAGGAGCCTCCTGACGGCTGGATGACACCGTCAGAAAGACAAAATAAAAACACACCAAGGAGCAAAAAGACACTGAAGGAAGGACAAAAACCAAAAAACCCAAACAAGCTCAAGGACTTCCTAATGAGCCAGAGATCACAAGTCCAGGTGCACAACCTTGGCAAATGTAACAAGCAGAGATGAACATCTCGACAGAGAGAGAGATAAGAGCGAGCACAAGATGGGGGCTTGCAGGTATAAATACACGGGTTGGGAAACCTGTCCCTTGTAGAGGCCGAGAGGAACCATGAATAATGGACAGTGTCTCTACTGGTCAAGGGCAAACGTCACCAAGTTGGGCTGACTGTTCATCAGGCAGCGGGGATGCCGTGCGATGAGAAACCTTTCTGAGCTTTCGCCACCGACCACGTATCCGAGTGGTGTTTTCTGTGTCACCTTCAGGATCTGGAAGACGTCTCCTGAACACCAGCCTTCCTGGGCATGCAGCCTCCAGCAGCCTGTAGGCCAAAAGCAACAGCAGCCAGGTACGACCTGAGACATCTCCCCACACGGCTAGGAACAACAGAAAGTAGGGTAGAGTTGTACCTTGTAGACTAATGAAAGTAGATCGACAGGGTGATAGACAGACAGACAGACACACACACACACACACACACAGATAGATAGATAGATAGAGGCCATGCTGTGCTGTCTGATCCAAGCTGAAGGGCACGAATCCCTAGAAGGGGTCCCACAGCTACGGTGGACGAGTCCTAAAGGCAAAGCGCTGTGCAGAACACTTACTGGATCAGCGCAGGGCCTAGCCGAGCCTGGCCTGCAGACACAGCTCACCTTGTTCACCTCCAGGCCCAGGCTGCTCTGAGTTCGCAATGCTGTGAGGTCAGATGCTTGGTCATTGCCCGTCCACCCTCATCTGAGACCCAGCCACACTTGCATTGCTAACTATGACTCCAGAACCAGCAATGAATGCACGCTGCACGTGCTCTCGACATCGGCACCCGCAGGTGGGAACTCCTGGCCTCGTGCAAGGGACGGGACAGACGCTGCAGACAAGACGGACTACGACAGTGCTTCACACAACGGTTGGCTCGTCGGCCTCAGCACAGCACAATGATGTCACACAGGGACCCAGCTGAACTTTGCTGCGCAGGGCAAGGATCCTGCCCCACGCTGGCAAAAGGGAGGTCTGTGGGAAAGGCAGCCACATCCTCAAGGTCCCAGCAGGCCGAACAGTTGGGGCTGAGCCCCAGCACGTTAGGCCAAGGTATGTTCCTCCAGGGATCGTCCGAGCAGGGGCTCTTGCAGCCTCCAGTGCAGTACCACCGCTGCGTTTGCACCTCCCCGAGGTCACAGAGCCAGGCCCACGTCCTAGTCCACCTCCAAGGGCTCTCTGCAGGTAGCAGAAAGCACATATCCCGCCTCAGCCATCTCAGTGCAGGGACCTGAACGCAGCCGGAGAGAGGCATAGCCATTACTGCCTCAGTGGGCAAGCTAGCGTGCCCTAGAGACTGATCCTCATCCATCCTGAATAGACACAGAGGTCGCCTGCTCTGGAAAGGCCATGACGTGGGCAGCCGTCCTTGATCCTGTTCTACAGAGTGAAGTTATCTCGCGCTCTCCTGTTCCTTCAGGGGAGGATGCTTATGCGTATCATACAGGCCTGGCGCTCCCTCTGACGCGGACATCTGCAGCACAGAAAAGGAGGCAGAAGATGGAGCCTGGCTCTAGATGGGGACCCAAGGCCAGTCCTAGTCAACCCAGCTGGAAGTGGGGACCCAGGCATTCAGGATGGAGGGCCAGAGGCAGCTGGACGTGAAGTCAGCCACATCACTGTGTTGCAGGCTCTTGGCTCCAGAAACCGGGAAGCGTTAACCACAGCGGCCCAATGTGTCACCTATGCTCACCATGGACTTCGAGCCTTGCCGCTGTCCTGCGAGTCAACAGTGAGAGGTGTCTTAACCGACGTGCCAGTCTGAGGCCGATGGCAGCTCCCGCTGAGCTTATTCCCTGATGCATGGAGAGTGCCGGGATTTCTTCTAAAAGGTGTTAAAAAACATCTCTCTGCAGTACAAGATCAATCAGTAGGTGTTGTGCGCCCCAGTTCTTCTGGTCGTCTTCCAGCTGATATACATGACAGGAACCCACGTGTCCTCTTCTGGAGTCTGGCTCCAGGAGCAGAATTCGAGGCTCCTTCAGGTCATGTCATCTCTGTCTCGGCCACTTCTGCAGCCTCCCAAAAGGGGCAGGGAGCAGTAAACTTCCTGAAGTCGGAGCAGAGCCTTCTGGATTGTTCTCCTCTCATAGCTGCCATCTAGTAACCCAACGACCAAAGGTTTCTGCAGGCCCTCGGCATGCTTTGTAACGGGGCAAGGGGCAAGGCTTCTTGAATACGTATATTTGCACCCCAAGGTACGGAGAAAGGCCAGAGTGCCCCAAGAAGGGTCGATGCCCTATTTCTCTTGTGTGCCACTCCAGGATGACAGGCTCCTATACATGAAGCAAGTACTCCAGCCCTTAGTACAGAATTGGGACGCTGCTTCAGGCTCCATCATGACAACTTTGAAGCCCTTGATGGAAAAGCATGCCGGGTACAACAGAAGCAGAGCAAATGCAATAGCACAGTTTTGGGGTTTGAATTGTATTTCATTGCCCTCCCTGTGCCTGCACTGTTTTCTGCATTTGCTTTCCACATGAAGGTGGAGGTGCAGGGGCTGCAGCCTGGGGAACTCGAGGGGCACGTGTGCCAGGGTTACTGCAGGGTGTGTTACTGGGTGACTTTGGTCGTTGGGTTACCACTTCTCCCCACATCCGTCCCTTTTTTTCAATACATTGGAAGTCAAACGAAGGCACCAGGTAATGGGGGGCTCGGCAGGCCACGCTTGGCAATCAGGTGGTTGCACCAGATGAAAAAGCTGACCTCTTGAACGAAACCTTTGCCTCCATTTGTCTGAGCAGGGCCTCAGACATGCCCCAGATTGGTATGGACTGGGGGGGCGAGGGGGCTGCCTTCCTCTGTGGGGGCATGGAGATCTACCCGAAATCTCTCGAGTGAATATTAACAACATTTTGCAGAAGCAGGACATTGGCCACCACGTCTCCCATGTGTTACCTGCTGCAGGTTAGGGCCTTACGGCTTGTGTGTTGTCAGGGTTGGGGGCAGTTTTACTAAGAGGTTGCATTATGGATCTGCATAGGGTGGCTCAGAGAAGGACGATTCGCCTCAGGCAGGGGGTTGGACTAGGTCACCTGTGGAGATCCCTCCTAGCCCCAGTTCTGTTCTGCGAAATCCAGGCAGGGTCGCTACGCATTCAGCCAGACTGTGCCAAACTGGACAGGTTTAAAATGCGACCTGAGGAAGGGCACTTGGGCTAAGAAAAGACTGTCCAAAACCCAAGGCTGAATCGATTCAACCTTCGCAGATTAGACTGAACCAATAAGCACGTGAACAGACGTTCATTTTGATTCTGCAAATGCAGCCATATGTCTGCAGTGCTCAGGCCAGAAACCGGGGGAAGCTAGAGCATTTTTCCCCGCCTGGCTGGAGCAGACAGCCTGCACAAGGCTAGCCCCCTCACCCTGGGGGGTAGTGGGGTGCAGGGGGGGTTGAGTTTGAATTTGGAGGGGAACTGGGACAGAAGTTCAGTAAACCAGTTTCACCTAAATAAATTAAGTCTGATATTACATTCATCCAGGTTTATCTTAAACCAGTTTTGGCCATTTTGAAAGCAGTTTATGTACACTGAACTTCTGTTGTGTTACAGATTTGAACTGGTTTCCAATCACTTATACCGGTTTATGTGTAACTTGTCCTTAGCCTTGATGACCAAAGGCTTGTCCAACATGTCTGTCAACTATACACTGGTCAAACAAAAGATATCACAGAAATCCTTGACTTCTTAAAATGAAACTTTGGGTTTTAAAAAATTTAGGAGGAGGTGTACGTGTCAGGTAGACTCTCTAGCATGAGAGCTGCATGGCATGGACTCGAAACAATAGCCTTACAAATGCCAGCTGTG
>NW_005844285.1:993-2744 GCF_000455745.1 Alligator sinensis | reverse complement strand
AAGTCAGAAGGATATAACGCAGCCATTGTCACAATGTGGTAGCTCTATCCAAATAAAGCTTCTGCTGACCTGACCCAAAAGTTTGCTGCGTGTGTTTTCCATGACAACAAGCAGTGACACAGATGTCCTATTGCTACCGATCGCATTCTGGCCTCGTCTCAGCAGTGAGCTGTGGATGAGAGCAAGCCCATCAAGAACTAACAATACATTGCTGTGCACGAGGTGGAGTGCTGTGATGAACTAAGGGACGGACTGCTGGGTTTTCATGCCATCATGGGGTATGATACCACAAGCTAGCTTGCAGGAATGTCTAAAAAGTTTGCTTGGAAGATCTGTAAACTCCCCATCTCCTGTCTCAATTTGAAGTACCTCACACACCAGATGCCCAAGTACTGGCCATTAGACTCAAGGCCCCCCATGGAGGATGCCAGCAATTAACTTTCGCTCTTTTTTTGACGTAAGCAAGAATAATTTTTCTGTTGGGAAGAGCTCAGAAAGATCAATCGCCACAGACAGGGCAGAGCTGCTTTTAATACTACAGATTCTTATTTGAAACCTCTAGTTTTTTCTTGTGAATTGGGTTTGCTGCGGCCCCCGAATGAGAATCAAGTTCTAGACCAGCGGTTCTGAACCAGGCTCCATGTACCCCCAGGGGGTACATGAAGCCTCATCGGGAATACGCGAGATATATTTCATACACCGTCTAACGCAGGTCGAAGGGCCTAAAAAATGTCTTGACAATTTGAAATTGCTGGGGCTTTAGTGTCGTTAAAATGCACATGCACATGGAAACCAGATACCCTACTCCTGCTCCATGCCTCAACCTTGCACCAGAAACGTTGCTCCAAACACCTGTCACTCAGTCATGTAGAGTCAAGTCTTTGAACATATGATACAGATGATTTACAAAAGCCACAATGCTTCCTTCGCTCAAAAGGTACTTTGCAATGGATATATGAAGCCATCTAAACTTAAAGAGCACCTTCAGACTGTTCACCCTGAAAATACTAAAGACCCAGAAGCTTTATTAAAAAACAAGCGATCACAACTTGAAACGAACACACTCTCCGATCATGGATTTACTCCCCAGAAGCCAGCGCTAGAGGCAAGTTATCACGTGGCATTAAGGATGGCCACAGAAAAAAAAGCTGCATACCATCGCAGAGACCCTGGTGAAACCGTGCCATGGAAATGGTCAAGCTGATGTCTGGTAAAGATGCACAACTAAAAATAGCACAGATCCCCCATACAACACCATTCACGACCGAATCGAGGACATGTCAGAAGACATACACAAACAAGTAGTGGAGCAAGTCAAGAAAAGTCTGGTAAAACTGGCTTGCAGTTGGATGAATCAACTGATGTCTCAAATTGCGTACAACTTCTCGTTTTTGCTTGATATGCACATGAGAATCACGTCAAATTAGAATTTCTCTTTTGTGAACTGCTGAAAGAAACAACGAAGGCAGCAGACATTATGGCTATGATGAATGATTTTTTTCCTTGTTTCCAGCCTTGCCTAGGACCTTGTAGGAGCTATTTGTACTGATGGTGCTCCTGCTACGTTGGGGAAATATTCAGAGTTCACCGCTCTTGTCAAAAAGGTGAATCCAAATGTGATCTCTAGTCATTGCATTCTCCTCCCTCTTATTTGAAAGTCGTGTTGGATGTTGTCATCTAGGCCGTCAACTTGATCAGAGCAAGGGCATTGAAACACTGCATGTTCAAAGCGCTGTGCGAAGGAAGAGGTT
>NW_005844285.1:0-508 GCF_000455745.1 Alligator sinensis | reverse complement strand
TTTTGTTAGACCAACTTAGATAGTTGGAAAAAAAATTTTAAGCCAGCTTTTGGGTTCAAAAACCATTTGTCAGGCTGAGGAAGTTTCAGCAATTGGCATGTGCTCTTCCTGGATGGAACGAAGACCAACACGAATACAACCTACACCCGGAGAGTATTGTTATACATCTAGCAAATCTGAGAGTCATCACAGAAGGAATTATCACAGCTATTCAGGTAGCTGACATTTGGGTAAGAAGCCTCTTTGCCACTTCTCTTGAATAAATCAGTGATGCCGACCTGGCAAAAGATGAGCTACTTGATTTGCGCAATAATCAGAAACTTCGTGTCGATTTTGAATCAGTGAAATTGGATCCATTCTGGTGCAGACTTGGGGAGGCATATCCCACTCGGACCAAGCGAGCTTACCAAGTTCTAGCTCCGTTTGTCACAACCCATTTCTGCGAGTCGGGATTTTCAGTGCTTTTTGCAAAAACCAAAGCGAGGAACAAACTGAAAGCTGAACATGA
>NW_005844284.1:8426-9509 GCF_000455745.1 Alligator sinensis | reverse complement strand
TTGAAAATACAGCAGCCTAATGCAGATTTATCAATAATGTCACCTGGGCCATGTTTTACTTTAGCCACCGCTGTGTTACAGAGAAAGAGGCAGGGAAGCTTATGATGGAAAATGTATTTGGCAGATTTGCCCTAGAGAGGGTTTATTCCCATTTGCTATCACCTGAAGGCTGGGTTTTGTCCACATGCATTTGGATTTACCGTATTTACTCAAATATGGAATGACCTTCGAATACTTAGTCTATATGTGGAAAATGTACAAATTTGTTATAATTTTCCACTTCCCCCCCCCCCCCAACTTCTTCCCCCTGCATCCCCTTACCTGCTCCTTACTGTCAGACCCTGCTCTCCCTGCCCATGTGAACAGCAAATTTGAAAAACTGATTTTGATATAAGCATAAACTTAGTTAATTCAGAATTGGTGCGTTTTATCTTTTTTTTTTAAATTGCTGCAAGTTTTAGTACAGATACTCCATAAAGATACTTTAAACAGCACTTTTGTACCTACTTACATAGATCCCAAGCTATGCCTGATAGTTGTCTAAAGCCAAAAGGCTCATGACTTGCCATATAGCTCATTGGGCTGGGCCCCACAGAGTCAACAGTATTTCGAGCCATGGTGACCCCACTGCTCAGCACTGCTCATTGTGTGTGTACTCCAGATGCCCCCTTACATAAAGGAGCCATCTGCTAATTAACCCCTAATCCTGATTGGAATTAAGTATTCATGAGTTCTGGGATCCTCCAAAAATGTATAGGCAGATGAGGCGCAGGGGGCAACCTGGTCCAGTTCCACCTTTTTAGGAGGATGGGGACCCACAAATCAGGCACCAGGCTGAGAGGGAGCGACAGAGAGATTCTGGGTGAAGTGTTTGGGCCTAGAATAGCTTCTGAATATGTTGAGAGAAAACACTTTCAGAGTCCTGTTTTGTGTGAGATCCAAGGGCAGAATTACCTAGGCAGTGTTTTGTGGATGATACGGGATTTGTACCTGACCTTGGGATTTCCCTTTGAGTATAGATGCATTTCATCCTATATCCACGTATATCAGGTTAGTGGTAGGTCTTGGCTTGTTTTGGCCATT
>NW_005844284.1:6798-7662 GCF_000455745.1 Alligator sinensis | reverse complement strand
AATGTGAATGCTTCAAAAGCAGTCTCCTGCTTTGTCATTGTCCGAGTATACAAGTGTCCCATAATAAGCTGACAGCATGGTTACAGTTTCTTTGGGATAATTGGTATAGCATGCACAGTCCTTTGGATACCAGCATCCTTTATCTTTGAGAGTGTTTCTGTTGTTAACAAATCCATCGCATTCCTTAGTATGGATGGCGTGGGCAATTTTGCAAGGATAGCAATGCTGTTGTCTCTAATGCTGAAGTACTTTTTGTTGCTGTCTCTCCACACTGACTCATTTCATTTAGTGGAGATACAAATAAGAAGCTTGGTAACAGTTTAACCATTTTATAATGCTGAGGTGTAACCAATCAGTGGCACAGTACTTGAGGTCTGCTAGATACTCAGGGGAAGATCATTCTAAGGAGAAAAATGCTTTGTTTCATCATTGAGGCAGAGGACTTCTATGGCACAGACAGAAGTGACCATTTTCACCTGATCTGGCCCCAAAAAAGGTTCGACAGCCATAACCAAACACCAGTGCATGACTGCAGCGAGCTTTAAAAGGGTCTGATCCTGTGACAATCTGAATCCTCATCCTCATGATGGTTCAGATGAAGGTGCTCCAAAGTGGAGCACATTCATTAACTTCTGTCTGTGCACACTGGGAGCAGGGCTCAGCTGACCCTCAGTGCTGTTTTCACAATGGAAATCAGGTAAGGGATCAGAGGGAGCTCAATCTGGGGGTTGACACTGGAGGGTGCGGGGTGGATTAGAACCCCTCCCCCCATTCCAGCATGGCTTGCAAAACCCCAGAACAGACCTCCCTCCCCTGCCTTCTCCTCCCATCTTGAGACAGAAAGGGATCTGGAGGGGGTGGTGG
>NW_005844284.1:0-5766 GCF_000455745.1 Alligator sinensis | reverse complement strand
CTGGGGTTGATTAGTCACCAGTCTTCTCTAACTACTATCAGTCAGAGTTACCCCAAGGGAATTGTTCTGTTAGATAAGTGCTCCCCTCTCCCTGTAGCATCCTTCCCACAGAGTACCCAAGGAAGATGATATGGAAACCTCAGTGATGGAAACCTCAGCTACTACATTTGGAGGATTTTTCTGGCCACTTAGTATCATTCTGACCAGCACAAAGGACCACAGTTGTGACCTATTACTCAATCCTTAATCTTATTCTTATTTATATTACAGTGGCACCTTGAAGATGGAGGAGGAGAAGGAAGGCCCTGTTGTGCTGGATACCATCAAACTGTATAGTAATAGAAAGTTCCTTCTCAATGGAGTATACATAAGGGCAAACAAGCCCAGGAGGGGAAAGGTCCTTGAAAGGAAAAGAGACTTGGCCAAAGTCATATAACAATAAATGCAGATCAGAAATCCAGATCCCGTGAGCCTGCCTACATTGTGCGCTGCTGTTATGGCTTTCCATTAGAATACCATTATTTTTTTTTTTTAACACAAAATCTGTACTTATTTTACAGTGAAAGAAAGTGAAGAACTAAAATACATTTTAAAAAAAGGTTGGTCATTCTGAATTCCTGTTAATAAAATAAAATTAAAAAAAACAAACAGAAATTACAATGATGCACCCTATTTGATGGATGAGAACTCTTGTTGATTTCATCCAAATACTTTGGCGAGGCAAAGAAGAGAGTTTTTGTTTTTGTTTTGGCTTACAATTTTGTGGTGCATGTCTACACTAGCATGTCTACACTTTTATAAAATTCCATTCAAGTTCTATGTAATATGCAGCAGAATGATTGTACTTGCTATATATATCAACTTTAAATCTGCTTCAATACAACCTTAAATGCCTTTCTTGCAGTATATCACTTCATCGGTCTAGCTTAACTAGAGCTGTTTTGTCATTTTTTTTATTGCCTCCATAAAATCTAGGAATGGAACACTTTGATTTTTCTAGCAGTAATTTTTATTACTTAGGCTTTTTTTAAAGTACTTGTCAATGAGATACAGTACTTGCACAGAGTATATTTTTTCAGCTCTGCATTATATTTTTATTTCAATTTATTTTAGACGGAATGCGTAACATTCATCTAAATAATATCTATGGTATTTCAAATGAGTGTATTATGAATATAATTAGAATGGATATAAACCTACTTCATCCATCAAGATTCCTATATTTTGTTGCCTGCATCTAAGCGTATGGCATCTTTCAAGTAAGCCTTTAAATGATAACTCACATTGTGCTTTTAATGCTGCACATAAAATCATATCACAACGTGGGGGAGGGAGGGAAATTAGTTTCTTGTAAATGTTATGTTTTAATTTCAATTTTTTAGAGCTGTCTAGATTTTTCCTTGGAGTGAGTTGTACCAGAAAGTTTTATTCCCCCCGCAACCTTAGGCATATAGAAATTGCCATATTAGATCAGGCCGGTGATTTATCTAGTCGAGTAGTCTGCCTGTTTCTTAGACTCGTAAGAGGAAAACGTAAAATATGATGCTACGTGTTATGGAAATGTCTGTTCACTGGGAGAGATTCTTCCTAATCCGCTTCAGTTTTAGTTTAGTGTGTGCCCTGTAGCATGAAGATTTATAGCCTTCCCCAAAAAATGGAGATACAGTTGTTTAATTCTCCCCTTCCCTTCCCTCATTGGAGATATTGGTTCTAGTCTAGGTCCTGCTGCCTTCCTTGACTTTCCTCAGAGAAGTCATTTCACCTTTCTGTTCCTTGATTTCCTCTTCTGTTGTTATCCTGACCTTAGGCTAGAGCCTTGAGAACCTACAAATCAAATATACAATTAAAGATCTAGACAGTGTTGGATTTAAAAAATATTTATTTCTTAATATTGTAACTGCAGATGTTCACACCATCCTTCTAAATGTCCAGTTCTTTGGTAATGCTGAACATCTCTTGACCCCAGTTGTGTATTGTGGCTCTATGTTCCATGCTTTAATTGTATACTATGTAAGAATTATTTTTTGTTTTTAATCAGTGAAAGTGAACTGTTACTTTCTAGAAATCTTAGGGATTGAAGGTGGCACATGGTAGGGAGGCAGCTTTGCATTTCAACTGATGGGTGAAATTGTGTGTTTACAGTTAGCATTCACATTAAAACATCCAATTAGCTTTTGCACTGTTTCCATTAGCAGTGCTAAATGTGAACTTATGTACGTGAGAAATTAATGTTTCTGTAAGAAAAAGAAAACTGTAACCAGATGTGTCTAAACAGCCCTCCTCAGCTATGTCAGAAATACCCCCTTGTTATTCTCAGTTTGTTGAATGAATATTAATCATACATTTTAAATAATACCTATCATAATATAGCATGAGTGGAGAATAGGAACACCTCTCTAACTAATTAGAGCTGTTGAATGACATTGGGAAAGGGTTCTGGGTTAAATCACTGTTCCTTGGATGAGATTGAATTAGCATAGATTGAATGCCAGTGATAATTCTATGCAATTGTGAGATCAGTAGTTAATGCATCTGGCAGAGACAGGGATTTTCTTTCTCTTACAGCACTGAATATAAACACCTATAATCCTTTTCCTTTAGCACTCATGTCTATCCAGGCTTCAATTTAATAAGAGTTCAAAGATATCAGGTTTCTGCTGAGCTTCTGTGGCTCGAACACAGAGAGAATGAGATGTTATCTCAGGGTGGTTGTGGTTCAGAATCATTAAAAAGACTAATGGGTGGATTGGAGGGCTACGTTTATATTTCCAATTGCTTGTATACTGCAGAAGACACCCTTCTTGACGGTAAAGTGTATATGCTTTCTTTAATCCAGTAGCCCAAGAACTAAGAGTACAAAAGAGAGCCTGGAGCAATCACTACTTCGGAGTTTTATTTTTACAACATTTTGTATATGTTTGTATTCATTTGTATTAGAGCTGACCAAATCTGAAAAAAAACTCCATTCCTTTTTAGCCAGGGCAGGTTAGGAGCAGTTGAAAACTTCCTGAGGGTTGTGCTTTCTAGTGCAGTACAGGTTTTAGTGATCCTATAACTACCTACCTATAGGAAAAAGAGGTAGTTAGCTTTGTATTTTTAACTGGTGAGCCTACAAGGTGCCGCCCTGCCCTGCCTTCTGCCTAACTATCCACAGGTAGAAACTGAGCACTGCTGGAGTTGGATGAATGGATGTGTGTGTCTGTATACAGAGCTTTCTTTATGGATGCCCCTTAAACCGGCTCATGCAGTTGTGATCTTCTTGGTTTATTGACTGTAGTGAAACCTATTTGCATGACTTTTCCACAGACCTGGTCTTTAATCTCTGAAGTAGCCATGAACCTGACCTTGAACAATAACCTCATCCAGAGTGGAATTCCTCTTGGCCCATTTTCTGCTTTTAAATGTGCAATATATCTGGTTCTGTCTTTACTTATTGCCTGCCAATTGAGGTCTGAATGGAGCCCAACTTGTAAATGGGTTTAGAGAATGTTTTTGGTATCTGTACTGGGTGCTGAGACAGTAAATTGGCATGTAGGGCCAGATCCTCAAGGGATCACAGCTTCCACTTACACACCTAAATTAGCAGTTAGTTTCTCCAAAGATCTGCCAATAGTTGCTGAGCTGTTTTGAAACCATCGCCATAAATGTTTCAAGGGGAGCTGAAGGAGGCCAGCCTCTTGCGCTTGCTTGCCTCGTTCTGTTTCTGGTACCCAACCTGAGGAAGAGCTGCACAGATGCAGAACACCTCACTGCAGCTGCTCTGTGAATATCAAACGAGAAATGTTTTGCAGCTTTGTTCTCCATGGTTGGCAGACTAATATATCACTATAACCAGAAAACATTTCCTGTTAAAAGCATGATTGCAATTGGATTCTGAGTTTCACTACCTGTCTGAAATGATCATAGGTACCTAGGAGATTCCTGATTGGATTGGGCTCAAAATTGAGTCCAGCATCCCGTCCCTCTACCAGGGTTTCATTGGTAGATATAAACATGACGCTGTAAACAAATAAAGAATAACATGGCTCCCCTTAGTTCTCATACTGGTGTGATGGACTTACCTGACTGAGCTCCAATGTGTCCTGGGGCTCAAGAATGCTTACTTCCGATTGGTGGAGCCAGTCCACCAATCAGGAACAAGCTGAGGAAAGCGGGCATCGCCCTTTTCCCGAAGGGAGGGGGAGGGGAGTGGAGCTCTCCAACCTAATTGCAGACTGCAGCGTGACAGGTCTGCTGGACTTGAGGGGTAGAGCCCCTGAAGTGTACAAAAGGAGAGCATGTTCAGCATGCAGGGCAGACACAGCAAGGGACTCGAGAACAGCGGAGCCAAGAAACCCACTGGGGCAGCTCTGCCCAGGTTGATAGCCCTGGGCTCCTGAAGACATCACTGGAGGAATCACCATCAGAGCCTCGACCCTGGGAGCAGGAGAGTCTGCTGGGGCCCCCCACATGATGCACAGCTCGGTGCATGGGGCCAACCCTGGTTGCTGCAGGAGGCAGCTTGGGTCCCGGGATACTTAGTGCACATAGCAGTGCATGGGGACACCAGACCCCGGGAGCTGCACATGGCGGCTCGGGTCTGCTACCCTCGGCGTGTGGGTGAGAACCCCAGTGAACCTGGAGGTGCATGGAGGTCACCAGACCCTGGGATTTGCATTTGGTGGCTCAGGTCTGCTACCCTCAGCCTGTGGCCAAGGACTTGGTGCACATGGTGGTTCATGGTGCCCTAAGCCATGGGAGTGGTGCCATGCCACTTGAGTTTGCACCCGCTTCCCCAGCATGAGGCCAGGCACCCAGGAGGCACCAGTGGGGTGCAGGAGAGGTCCGACGGTCCAGATTTCAGGACCCGCATGAGGCGGCCCAAGCCCCAGCACAAGGCAGGAGGCAAGGCCTGGGCATTGGGACGGCATGTGGAAGCCTGAGCCACAGTGGAGGACAGAAGGCAGGGCCCCAGGCAGCCCCAACAAGGCACCCATGGCTCTGGGAACTGCGCTCAGCCTGCTACCTGGATCCATGAGTACCCGGGGAATGGGTCCCCCTCCCCAGGAGGGGAGGCCCTGAAAGAGGAATCTGGCAGGCTCAGGGGCCAGGTAGACCCATCTTGGGCTGAGGAGGTACTGGGACCCCCCTCCCCCAAAGCAGGTGCCAGAGTTGCCACCCTAGGGGAACAGTAAATAGTCTGTGCCACAAGGGGGGGTGGGAAGATTGCACCTCCCATTTTGTAAATAGTTATATTTTTTATTGATTGATAGATAGATAGATAGATATGTTGTCATTATTTTAATGTGGCCTGGGTTATGTCAGCAGATTGAGGTTTGATTGTGTTATTGTTCTTGCTTGAACTTATCTGTGGATACCTGTGTTTATTTGCCTAGCTATATTTGCCTGTGGTTATTGTACACATTTAGCTGTGTTTTTATAAATGTGTAAATATTGATATTAGTTGTATATTAATAGCTTTTTTTTTTTAAGGATTTTGGTAAACAGTAATAAATGTGTATATAGTTAAGTGCTTTGTCCCGGCCTGGCTCTATAGAGACAGGAGGCAACTTCTCACTGGTGGCAGAGCCCTCACAGCACTCTTGCTTGACCACCCCATCCCTTCCACTTGCAGACAGGGCACACCCCTGGATGTACCCGGGCTACACTGGTTTCTGATAATGGGACTACTTTAAATCCAGAAGTACAAGGTTTAAACTCCTTTTCCAAATAGGTCATCATTAATTATGGTAACTGTATGTAAACAGACCCTTTCTTAATATTCTG
>NW_005844283.1:5460-9558 GCF_000455745.1 Alligator sinensis | reverse complement strand
ACATCCTCTGGGACCCACATAGTCTCTCTGATTCTGGATATCTCTTCCTCCTCACGAATCTCTCAGAGGAGGTGACTGAAGTCAGGTGGGCTGCTACTGTTCTCCACTAAGTTGAGTTTCTGGAGCAAGTCCAAGCTATACCATGCCCCAATACAAATTTTCCAGAGCCGTATCTGATTGGCGTTGGTGACATTAAGTGCTCCCTGGGTCACCAGGCATTGTAAAACCAGCTCTAAGAGCAGGAGATATGCTGAAAGAGTTTCGCCATTGTGCTGGAAAGTTCCCAGAAATTCATAGTATGCACCCCCACTCCCTGTGGGTTGGACAAATCATCCTGAAGGACCTGCACGCATTGCTGGGTGGTGATAGAGGGGTTCCAGAGTTTGGCAGTCCTCACAACCCCAAAAGCAGGCTCCCTCAGGACCTCCAGCAGACAGAGTCGCTCATCCTCGTCAGGTATTTGCCAAGTCTGTAAAGTCTCTTGAATATAGGAGAACCAAGAATTGAATCCTTCCTGCCCTCCAGAGACTGGAAGCGTTCCCGAGAAACTCCAGAGTCTCTTATAGGCTGCCTGGTCACTGGAGGAACTGGTCACCTCCCCAGAATCTGCTGGAAAACCCTCACCCATTCCAGGGTAGCTTCAGTACCAGCAGGTTACCCCCCTCCCCCCCTGCACCGTCCCATCACACCTCGAGGGTACGGCAGACTGGTCGGCATTGGACATGTATCCTGGTGGCTCTCTCTCTCTCTCTCTCTCTCTTCAGGGGTACACAGCACTTGAATAATATTCTGGCATTTGCTACACAGGGATCCCAGATGAGCCCCCAAGATGTAACCCGGGCAGTACTCCAAAATGTACCCCCTCTCCAACTCAAGGGATCAAAGCAGATGCACAAGTGCTGTGGGAGAGCCAGACCACCACTCGGGACTTAACCATATACCTTTTAATGAGGGAACAATACTGGGAACATAACAGGCATAATCAGGGGGTACAGTGAACACTACAATGCCCCAAGGGGCAGGATTCAACAAAGGTTAGACACTTACAATCATTGGCAAAAGACAGGGTTAACAAAATATAAAACCAGACAGCAGAGCAAACAATACTGTTTCGGGAAATACAAAAAGACACAAAATAGAAAATGTCAAAGGACAAAGAAATATTGGGCCTAGGTACCTGGAGGGGGAGAAAGGGGGAAAACACAATGGCCCCTTTCCACTACAAGAGGAATTTCTCCTTGTTAGCTCACTTACCCAAAGTCACCAAAGTTGGGATTTGAACTCAGACCTCCCACGTGTAGGCAAAAGCTTTACCATGAAGCCACCAATGCTGGCACTGTACTAAGCTGCTAGGAATCTTAACCAGCCTGGCACCCTGACGCCCTGGCATGTTGAGCTGCCTGGCCTCTTGCCAGAGGAGCTGGAAGCAGAGCTAGGAACCTCTCAGGTTGCTGCTCAGACCCTTGATGGAGCAGGGAAGCCTCTCCTGCTGGCCGCAGCTTCTCACAGGGGATCCTGGAGCCCAGCAGAAAGCCTCTCCTGCCGGCCACACGCCGTGCTGCTGAGGGTCCCACTGCTGCCTGCAGGTGCTGCTCCTTCAGGCTCTCCTGGGGCAACTGCTTCTGCCCCACTGGCTCAGGTCTTGCTGTTGAGCCCCAGCTCAAGTCTGGGATCGTGCCCGGTATGCAAAGGCCAATAAAGATACCAGGGGTGAAAGTACAAAGAAGGTTTATTGCTAGCAATAAAAGGTGCGAGCGGAATAATTTCACGTAACAAGCACACCAGATCACTATTTCTAAGCATCTTTTATACAGGAGTTTTTGAGCCTTCATAAGCATGCTTGTTTGCTGATTGGTTATAAGTGAGTGATGCAAGAAGTTCTTTACTGAGCATGTCTCTATACCTGTGTTTTAGCCATGTATCTCATTTACATACATGTGTGTTTCATTAGCATACTTTCTCCCCACCAAGGGGCGTGATTTTTAGTATTTTAATGAGCCCTTTAACCCAGTACCCTGGCTTCTGCTTTTGTCTTCAAGCCTCCTTTATCTGGGACTGTCTCCTCCTTATCATCGCAGATGGGCATTTGTCTCATAACATTCTCTTTTGCTTCGTCTCTGAGTAGTGGTTTCTAGGTCACTCCTTACATTGCCAGCTCTTTGAAGCTCCTTCTGTGGTCCCTCTCTGGCTTCCTCCCTGAGTCAGCTGTGCTGCCCCTTTTATCCCCCTCCAGGTGACCCAAGGGGCCAATCAGGGGACATGAGGGGTGAGTCTCTGGGGCCTGATTGGTGAGGAAAGGCAATCCCAAGTCCTCCAATCATCTTTTACCCCTTCAAAACCCCTGGGCCAAATCATTACCAGATTGGTGAGGAAAGGTAATCCCAAGTCCTCCAATCACCTTTTGCCCATTCAAAACCCCTGGGGGAGGTCACTGCCAGCTACCCCATCACAAATATGCTTTGCTTTTTCCATAATTCCCTTCCTGGCCCCCATCAAAAGAGAAAAAAAGTACAAAAATTTCTCACTGAGAAGCCATAAAAGGTTCCCAGGAATTGTTAGAGAAGGAAGACGAGACACTTCAGAAATGCCCCCAAAGATAACTGGCCTTCTCGATCCCAGTGCCAGCTCTGAAGTCCAAGACCAAGGTCAATGTGACCTATTCCAGAAACAACTTGTGCAGATGGAAACAGTTGTTGAAAGAGCCCCGTCGTCTGCAGTCCTCCAGGACTTCTTCTCTGGTTTGAGCTTTCTCCTCTTACCCTGGGAGACAATGGTTTTGAGGCCCCCTCTGGGAACTGGGCACAATGGCACGAGAAGCTCTCAAAAGGGGACCTGGGAGTCGATAGCTGTCACAGGGAGGAGGTGCAGCGCCAGGCACTGGGAGTCTGTTTTCTCTCTTCAGTATTTACACAGCCCCATTGTGGTGGGAGAAAACTCCCTGGAGTTCATTGTCTAGCTGCATAGGGACCAGGCAACGTGGGTAAAGAATTGACTGCAATTTATTTGCTCGAGCAATGACCATTAAGCCAGCAAAAAGGCAAAATGGCCCCCCCTAAAGGGTGGGGCGTTCTTTTATACTTTTTACAACAGGGCAAGATTACAGGGTTAACAAAAGCAATACTTGGGCGGTGCTTCACAGATCTTCATAACAGCATATTTCTATTTACCTGAACTAGCACTTTCTAAAAGCTAAAGTTAAGTAACAGTAACATTACGATACGTTAGCAAGAACTTGCACAGTGGTAGATACTTCTTAAGGACACGATCACTGTACTTAGAACAACGGCTTTTTTGTCTTATCTTGTTCCTTGCTGTATCTGGTTTACAGCACATAAACAGAGATTCACTTGTTGCATTTTACTCAGAAATGGAGAACATCTGAGTCAGTCCGTCTTCTCCTACAACAAACAATGTCAATCAAAAATACTTAAAACTGTCATAGCAAGTCCTGAGCTACTGGACATTCACTGCCTCAGTGTCTCCTTCACAACCATCACTCTTTGGATTCGAATAAACCGCAGTTTGCTGCTTGATGGATCTCACAATCAAACAGCCGTAGATTACTGCCCTGCTTGGGTTAGACCTGTAAAGAAAAGAAAACAACACACAATCAAACAAGAGAGAATCATAATTGGATTCACTGTAAGGATACTGGGTGAACGTTGGAACGGCGAGTCATCCAGTTGTGATGAACTATAATAGGAGGACGATCAGGCTTTTCTTCTAATTGGACAGAATAGGTATTAGGATACTGTCCCGACCGTTGAACTGTTCCTTTGTGAACTTGTGGATGAGACTGATGGGGGTGAGGTATTGAGATCCACACTAACTCATCTGGCTGGAACTTGGGTTTCCAAGGTGGGGGTTTCTGGACATTAGCTTCATCCCATAACGGTTTGGCGGTGTTCAATGACATGAGAACATCATGATTGAACTTGGTCCAGTTTTTAAATGTCCCTCATCCTCTGAGGCGAAGTTGTTCTTTATACAGGCCTATGTGTCTTTCTACCACGCCGTTGGACTGTGGGTGGTACGGCAGATGAAGATGCCATGCTACGTTGTGAAGACGAGCAAATTTATCCAGAGCATTAGAGTTAA
>NW_005844283.1:1541-4357 GCF_000455745.1 Alligator sinensis | reverse complement strand
TCCAGCAAGGGTAACAATGTGGCACCGGGAGCGCGTAACGTCCCATGCCCCCTTGCTAATGGCTCCACCAGTTGTTCAGCTAGGAGAATTTTTCCTACGGCTCCATATTGATGTTGTGCTGCTTGAAGCGTTTTATGGGCCGTGCATACTAGCTCATCACGAGGGTTGTGCACGACAGCCCACACGTGGTTTGTGGTGAACCCAAGGGTTACGGTTAGTGACTCACTCAGATCGATGGCATGGAGCTGGGTATCTTTAACCGTGGTTAGCAGGCAAAGCAGATTCTGCTGATCTTTTTCCGTCCAGGGCGTGGACTTTCGGGATTTGTCACGGATGTGTCGCTGCAATTTGGTGAGAAGTGCCAAATCACTGGGTTCAACATAATGTCAATACCAATTTAAATGGCCCAAAAGCTGTTGGAAGTGCCTCTTAGTGACAGGGTGGAATGTTTTTAACGGATCGGTGTCAGGACCCTCATGCGAGACTCCGTGGCGGATGGAACTGGTGAATCGAGTACCAAGGAACGTAATGTCATCTACAGGATGTAGGCATGACTTTTCCTCGTTGATTGTCCATCCCTCACTTTGAAGGTGAGCAACTAGTTGGTTGACTACACTAGCGACTACAGAGCTATCGCGACCCATGATGGCAATATCATCGACGTAACTCCAAATTCTCAATTCTTTCTCTGGGGGAAGAGAGTGTGAGGCCTGAAAATTCTTTAGGGTGTTATTCATGGCACCAGTGGCTAATGATGGAGCGTTGCGATATCCTTGTGGACAGACTGTCCACCGGTACATGATGCCATCAATACACATATTTAATATTCCTTCCGGGTCAGTTATTGGGATGGAAAAGAACATGTTTTTCAAATCCAGTGTGACTCCTACCCGCTTACTTTGCTGGAACTGTGCCATCTCAAACATACACTGTGGCAGAGTAGAAGGATTAGGTTGTTGGAGCACTTGGCATCTTTTGTTAACCTCCCTATAGTCTACGACCAGTCGGGCTTCGTCAGGCTTTCCAGGTTTCGCAACTCCCCATCCTGATGACAGGTAAGTGCTGGCAGTCACGGTTCTGATACAGCCTTGTTGCTTGAGTCGCCGCAAGAGATCAGTAAGGGACTCTTTTAGAGGATCTTTAGTTGGGATTGGTCAATATCGCCAGTTGGAGGTGTTACGAAGCGTTGGTCGATGCCAATCTTGTTCTGGGATAATAACGGGTAATGCTTGTAGAACCTGTTCTTTAAGGTCAAGCGTTCTTATCCCTGGGATTCCTAGAATGTTGATGCCCCCTATGACAGCCTCTAGGGGATATCGGTGGTCTTGAACCCAAAACTTGACCTTCGTTGTGACGGCAATAGCGTTAAGCCCTTGTACCTTGATCGTCTTGGTGGTCTTTTGATGAGGTATCGTGGAGGTAATCACATTGGTTTGAGCTCCAGTATCGAGAAGGAAGAATGCTTGTTGCTGGTCATCCGGATCCATAGGGTTGTAAACAGTGAGTTCAGTATATGGTCGAGAATCAGTAGGGTCAGGTCTGAATTGAGGAAGGCCGCTGGCGGAGCCGACGGCCATTACTCGTTTTTTGACTGGTCCTCAAACTGGAATCCCAATGCTTCGGCCATACTAGTCTAAGCCCTATCTCCCAAAAGTCGCAACTGAGCCTTTGTAAGTCCGGAGTGGGCAAGAAGAAATCCGAACATATTTCTTTCCTTCAAGGTTCTTTCCTTTGGGGTTCTTGGAGGTGACCCCCATGGTTCTCGCCGAGGGGCATACCCTTGACATCTAGGTCTCAGTGTTCCGGCTGGGCATGCTGAAGGTCTATCCCTTACAGCATTAGAAGCTTCCTCTTGCTTCATGAGTGCCTGCAATCGTGGGAGATGGCCTAAAAGATTTCCCACTGGTTGACCTGCCATTGGGTTCAAAAAGAGTCGGAGTGTAACGGCATTTGTTCCTCCATATACCTCCATGCAGGCATCTATAGCTTCTAAGGGCGTTGGAATTGCCCCGGGGTTAGATAGGTGGCGATGAGCCCACCTGTCTTTACGTTGGATTGCTGTTAGTCTCATTGGATTCGATCTCGGGCTCCATGAGAGATATGACACTCCAACTATGGCCAGGAGAAGTTGTTTTGCAGTAGCCTTCTGCAGGCGACCCTCATGCCAGGTGTGGAATTTGTGGGTTACCTGTCCCACCACAAGCGCCGGGAGTGGGATGGGCCAGTGGGCACTGTCCGTGACCACGTTCAAATCAGTGGCACGCCCTCCGCTCCACGCTGCTTGTCGTGTCAGGGCACTTGCTTCTTCCCTCTCCAGGGTGTCAGATCCAAACTCCACTATTAGTCGTCCTATCCACATGGCTAAGGTCTCTTCTGGTTTTATCTTGGTTTCTTTGCAAAGCTCGTGTATCTCTGGTCTGGTGTGTGTGCGAGAGATAACAGTGGTACGCCTAGTACCTTCATCATCTGCAACATGCTTCATCACTGCTATCGGGTGAGCTGCAGCAGAGAGAGGGTTAATTTCTTCATCTGGGAGCGTTGGGTACATCCCTCCTCCCATTGCCCCCTCCCCGTGGCAAGGAGGTGTGGCCGTTGGGAATGGCGTCACCTCAGGGGGTGGAGTCGATAGGCGGATCCCCGCCAGGTCTTCTGAAACTCTGCCCCTCACTTCCGGGTTTCCCGGGTGGCTCGCGCTTCTCTCGGCGCCATTTTCTGCTCGCAGCACCATGCGGTTGGTACTGTTAATGAATGCTGCTCCGGAGCCCTTTGCTGTCCGCTCCAGCGACTCCTTACCCGCCGTTTGCATCTGAGCCGCC
>NW_005844283.1:760-1135 GCF_000455745.1 Alligator sinensis | reverse complement strand
AGAAGTAGCCATCAATATTTCTTTCATCCCCTTCTACCGCCTGGTGGTAAGTGATATGCGCCCATAGATCATTTGCATTCTCTACGCGGCGTGTCCCGGTGCGCCAGGGGCAGCACCCGATCAGGTTCATCTCCATCACCGTGCCCTTAGATCCCATCCTCGTTGCCATGTCTCGGCCGGCCGGAGCCGACTCGAGGTAATTCAGAAATTGGTCGTACGTCAGGGCGGGCTGGTGAATGGAGAGGCAGAGACAACTTATCGGTTGCAAAAAACTTTACTCATGCCACTTGCAGTCGCGACGCAGGTGGTCCAGTCGTCTGAACAACCACGCGAGTTGTTCCAGCTGGCGGGGCCCAAGCCAGTTAATCCGTCCAC
>NW_005844283.1:0-288 GCF_000455745.1 Alligator sinensis | reverse complement strand
GTGACCTATTCCAGAAACAACTTGTGCAGATGGAAACAGTTGTTGAAAGAGCCCCGTCGTCTGCAGTCCTCCAGGACTTCTTCTCTGGTTTGAGCTTTCTCCTCTTACCCTGGGAGACAATGGTTTTGAGGCCCCCTCTGGGAACTGGGCACAATGGCACGAGAAGCTCTCAAAAGGGGACCTGGGAGTCGATAGCTGTCACAGGGAGGAGGTGCAGCGCCAGGCACTGGGAGTCTGTTTTCTCTCTTCAGTATTTACACAGCCCCATTGTGGTGGGAGAAAACTCCC
>NW_005844282.1:7632-9576 GCF_000455745.1 Alligator sinensis | reverse complement strand
TAGTGAGTGAGAGCCCAGGCGCGGTGCAGGTCAGGCGGAGGGTCTCTCCAGGCTTCTGGACTCCTCCACCAGGGTGAGCTGGGCACACACACCTGCAGGGAGGGGAGAGACAAGGGGAGGAGTGAAGCATCCCAGAGATACAGGTATGAGATCATCTGTGCTCCTAGCTGTGTGCAGGGAGCCCAGAGTCTGCCCTGACCTGGGAGCAGCAGCAGGAGGGGGATGCTGATGCTGGAGGCCATGGACCTGGTGCTGGGACGGCTCCCAGGGGGGTGGGAAGCTGCACTCTAGGTGCCTCAGTGCTGGGGACCTGCTAGCAGCTACCTTATACATTGGCCCCAAAAGGGCTCATTTGCATGGGCCAAGGGAGGGGACAGTAGAAAGGGGGCATCTCAGAGCAGGGTATTATGGAGCATTTCAGTGACCTGGGCATTGGGAGGGGTTAGGAGCCTCCCCCGGAGCACCGATGGTTCCTGGTGTGGGCACTTGGACTCCTCCCAGCTGCCTGCAGGCACCACTGACCTGAAGCCCAGGTGGGACTGAGCAGCCCAGCACAGTGCTGTTTGTTCAGTCTGTAAAATGGCACCACCCGAAGTGTCTCCCCAAGTGCTGTCCCCATGGTGGTTGTGATGCGATTGTCGCTCAGACTTCAGGTGCTGGTTATGCTAGACAGTTGCTGTTGGTGTGCAGGGTCCTGGGCTCAGGATCTGTAGGCTCCTGGGTGCTGGCCCTGGGGGACTCTCCCCTCTCAACCCTTTGTGTGACGGATACTGACTACCGAGATGGAAAGATCCTTCCCTTTTTATGTATTTGTGTGCTGTGGGCCACTATGTAGGAGTGTCTGAGGCTGTCAGGGATCACAGTCGCAGTGCGAGCTGGTTCCCAGAGGGGTCTGCAGAGAGTGTGGTTGAGCTTTGGGAATAGGGGGTGTAGATTAATACTGGATGGAGTCAAACTGTGATCCCCCTTCCCATTCATTCTAGCTGTTGTTTGGACCCTGAATACTTATTTCTGAGTGACACTACAGAGACCATGTAGGTAAGTGTTGCTACAAGCCCTTTTGCAAGAGCAAATCCTTCTGGTCTGTGGCCAACTCCATGGGGCTTTCCACTAACCTCAGTGCCTGGGAGACCAAGGCAGTAATGTCAGGTGTTCTCCTGCGTCCATGCAGGGGTGAGCCATAGGGAAAGGCAGGTGCAGGGATGGAGAATGCTGTTTGTTGAAAGCAGCGTTCCCAGCAGGTTGGACTGAGGGGTTGAAGCGCTCTGATAAAGCAGCGTTCCCAGCAGGTTGGACTGAGGGGTTTGAAGAGCTCTGATAAATCTCCGTGCAGGGGCTGCTGTGCTTTGCCAGACCCAGAGGCCCAGGTGGGGCAAATCATCCCCATCTGCCCATGGGCTTCAACACCCTCCCTGTGGGGCAGCAGGGCTGGGGCTGATCAAGAGGGGCCTCAGGGTGATGGGGCTGGGCAGGGCTCTTGTCCAACGGAGAGGTGTCTCATGGTGCTGCAGCAGTGTCTGGTGTGGCCTGGTGGAGCCTGGCCTGGCTGTCTGCTCCATGGCAGCAGGTGTCTGTCCCTGGGAGCGGCTTCCCCTCTGCAGGGTTAGGGGTAGACTGTATTTTCTCCCCTCATCCCCCTGTTCTGAACCGGCAGCTGCTGAGTCCATGTCTGACTCTGTTTCTAATCTCTAATAAGAGGACTCTGCTGGTCTGATTAAAACCTGCTTCCCGTTTTTGTGCAGCCCCGGCCCTGCTCTGTGTCACTGTGTGCTCCTGGCACAGTAATACGTGGCGGTGTCTGCGGCTGCCAGGGAGCGCAGCTGCAGGGAGAACTGGTTCTTGGATTTGTCTGCAGAGATGGTGGTCCGGCTTTTCAGCGCAGTGGCATAGCCTGTGTCTCCACCATAGGGATAGACATACACAACCCACTCCAGGCCTTTCCCG
>NW_005844282.1:0-290 GCF_000455745.1 Alligator sinensis | reverse complement strand
GTGTCGGGTGTGGCCTGGTGGAGCCGGGCCTGGCTGTCTGCTCCATGGCAGCAGGTGTCTGTCCCTGGGAGCAGCGTCCCCTCTGCAGGGTTAGGGGTAGACTGTATTTTCTCCCCTCATCCCCCTGTTCTGAACCGGCAGCTGCTGAGTCCATGTCTGACTCTGTTTCTAATCTCTAATAAGAGGACTCTGCTGGTCTGATTAAAACCTGCTTCCCGTTTTTGTGCTGCCCCGGCCCTGCTCTGTGTCACTGTGTCTCCCCTGGCACAGTAATACGTGGCGGTGTCTGC
>NW_005844281.1:0-9582 GCF_000455745.1 Alligator sinensis | reverse complement strand
TCATTCTCCCCCTGTACTCGGCCTTAGTGAGGCCACAGCTGGAGTACTGCTTCCAGTTTTGGGCTCCACAATTCAAAAAGGATGTGGAGAAGCTTGAGAGAGTCCAGAGAAGAGCCACGCGCATGATCAGAGGTCAGGGAAGCAGATCCTACGATGACAGGCTAAGAGCCCTGGGGCTCTTTAGCCTGGAAAAGCGCAGGCTCAGGGGTGATCTGATGGCCACCTACAAGTTTATCAGGGGTGACCACCGGTATCTGGGGGAACGTTTGTTCACCAGAGCACCCCAGGGGATGACGACTAGGTCAAACGGTCATAAACTACTACAAGACCGTTTCAGGCTGGACATAAGGAAGAATTTCTTTACTGTCCGAGCCCCCAAGGTCTGGAACAGCCTGCCACCGGAGGTGGTTCAAGCGCCTACATTGAACACCTTCAAGAGCAAACTGGATGCTTATCTTGCTGGGATCCTATGACCCCAGCTGACTCCCTGCCCTTTGGGCAGGGGGCGGGACTCGATGATCTTCCGAGGCCCCTTCCAGCCCTAATGTCTATTGAATCTGTGAATTATATGAAGAAAGGAACCAGAGTTTCCTTTAGCTAACAGCTAACACTCACACATGGGGTCAGATCGTCTTTTCACTTCCAGACTGGCCCAGTGATGTTGCATTGTCAGATTCATTCAAACTGATGGGTTCAATTGTACATCTTCTCCAGCTTGTTTCTAGGGAGATGCCACCTCTCCTGACAGGAAAGTACCTGAGCCCCTTCCCTCACCTGAGATGATACATGCTCTCCCCTATCAAAGGTAGAGGCAGGAAATGAAATGAAGACATAAGATGAATGTTTCCCACAAGAAAACAGGAGATCCTTAGATGCTAAAGTGTCTGTGGACAGACGGCCAAGACACACGCAGGCCAGAACTTGTCTGTGAGGCATGGGTTTACAGAAATTCGAGGTGCCGTCTGAAGTCCCTGCACTCTCAGAAGAGGAATTTTGCAGGAAGAAATGGCAACGCTGGCCCACATCAGGCCAGAACTGCTAATGCTCCTCTTCCTGCCCTTGGGGCACAGAGGGGCTCTCTCTGGTCACTGTAGCCTATAGGAAACATGCAGATAAAGTCTCAGAAGAGCTATGGTAAGAAGCCAAGGGACAGAGGCCACTTTGCCTTATTTTCGAGCAGGGCAGGAAGCAACCTGGTCGAGATAAATTGTGGGGAGGCGGCGGAGGGGGTGTGGAAGAGGAACTGGCGGATGCACGCAAGTCTGGCGGGCCAGGAACTAGAGACAGTTTGGACCGGGACCTCCATCAAGAAAAGAGGAAGAGGGAGAACTCACCTGTTCATCCTGAACTCTTGACAACCACGGCTCACAAACTGCTTTAAAAAGCATGATGGAGATTGTTTCTAAGATAGAGATTAAGAACTTCCTGTTTGATGTGCAGGAAACATGTTCACTGCTTCAACCTCCCAATACATAAGTGCCTCCGGATTTAATTCATCTTTCTGCTCTCCCATTCCCCCTGTAACAGCTCCTTTATGCAGCCCCTTACACTTCACTACATGCCATTTTCTCCCCACATGTGGCCACCCCAGTCATCCCAGGATGAGAGGCAGTTGGACCAGGAAGACAGGGAAAGCCAAGAAAATGCGGATGCATGGAGGAGCTCTTGGAGATGATTACACAGGACTAGCTCCTCTTCAAGTGATCCAGAGATTTCCATTTTCCAGACCCACGTCAAGGAAGAGATTTCTAGAAAACCTGAAAGCTGGCCAAATGTCAGGCTTGGGCTCTCTGAACAACCAGCCACTTGCACGTCCTCAAATCCCAAACACAATCCAACAGTGACTTGTTTTCTTGAAATGCCACATCAGCCCATCAGGGCAAGAAAATATTCCTGCCACTTGAGAGCCTGCAACATGCAATAACTGTCCTATAGGCATGGACTGCCGTCAAGGACAGGTGTTGTCTGATTGTGGAGGAACGAAGGCCCCAAGTGGGGAAGTGCTGTGAGCATGTGCGGACAAGCAAGCTTGAGCTGGCTCTAACCCATTGATTCCCAACCCATTCACCACAGTGGGCCACACTTGCAGCTCTCAGTGTGTTAGGTGGGCTACAGACAGACAACAGACTTCCATTGTGTGACAGCTGAAAAGTGTGCCTATGCGATAAAGGTGCTTGCTGAAGACTCTATGAAGATTATATCAAGTGTTTTTTCTGTATTTGTTTAGATATTAAGTTATATGTAGTGGCTAAAAGCCTAATTAAAGTTTAAGATGTAGTGAGGCCTTGTGTCAAGTAAGGCCTAGTAAATTTAGCAAAGCCTAGAAGAAGGCCCTGTGGCGCAGTTAAAATTACCTTATCAAACGAATGCAAGGCTTGTACTGCTAATTGGTCAGTCTAAGGACAGTTGAAGTAAAAGGAATCTGAGTGGTCGTTCGTTATCAGTATCATTCAGAAGCTTTAAATCAGCTGGAATATCTGGAAACCATTCAGAAGGAAGAGACAGCTCTGTAAAAGAATTAGTGAGCTGTTGCCTGGATCAGCGGGCCCATGGACCTCGAAGAGCCCAAGGACTGCATCCCAGGGTCCATTCCGGTACCCCTTTGGACAGTGTCGTTCAGGGACGCCTGACTTCACTGAACTTTGAGGAAAAGAAGCTTGCTGTGTATCAGGCATCAGAGGGGACTGCCGATAAGTTGCCGACGTGAATTGCTTTTGTCTGTCATTATTTGTCTTCTTACTACGCGTAGTTGTGTTTTTGTTAAGTCAATAAATCTTTTTTACCTTCTACCCCCAACCATACTCTCAATCCCGAACTCTCCACAGGCAGCTGTGACATAAATTGGCGTCACGAACAGGATTGAGAGGCTCTGGTCCGGAGAGAAAGGTCGGAATGGAGGGAGTTTTGTGGGCCCCGTTTGTAGCTTTTCTTAAGGAGGTGACGGGGATGGAGAATCCTGGGTGGGATAAGGATAGGTTGAGACCTGCCTGGAGTGACCCGGGAACCGTACCCGGTCATTGGGCTAGGTTTGCTGCTGCTGCCCGGGGTAAGCCCAAGAAGGGGTTCCTGTCATGGCTGCTGGCAACATGCCTGTAGTTAGGGGCCAAAGAGAATGCCCAGCTCTGGGAAGAGGTCACCTGGCTGAGTAAGCAGTTAAAAGAATAAAGAAATTCCAACAGCGTGGTGTGCAAGGCCGTGCAAGCTACACAGAGCTGCTTGGAAACATTCAAACAGAAGAAAGGGAAAATTATGGTCCCGCGCTTGGCTGCTCCTCTCCAGAAGAAAGTGCAGTTAGCGCAGGCTATGAAACGATCCTCCCACAAGTGTCTGTATAGAGATAAACCAAAAGTTAAGCTCTGGGAAGATCAAAGGGAAGAGATTGATGGAGAGGAGGAGATTTATGATGAGCCTGGTGCTGAAACACCCTGGTATGTTCCTGCCTAGAGGGAGGAACCTAGCCAGGCCTTCCCCGCCCTGTGGGAGAAACTCAGCCAACTCATTCAAGGCCACAAAGAGAGAATCCCCGAACAGAGCTGCACTCCTTCACCTGTGCAAAGATTAAAAATATTCAAAAGCAGCATGAATTCAAGCCAGGAGAACAGTAATAGGCTGGCTAGTTCAAATGTATAGTGAAGGGGCATTTGCAATTTCAGTGAATAGAGCCAAAGCTGCAAAAATGGTTCTGCGCCCTGAGCTCCAGTTAAATCAGTTTGCAAGAAGTGATGAAAATGTTACTTTGTTTTCTGCTGTGCTCCAAACCAGTGCAGCCAGTTATAGTAATATAGAAGAAGAGCTTAACCCTGCCTCTTGGGCATGGGCCAATTTAAAAAAGGCTGTCCGCTGCTTGTATCTATTATCACTAACTGAAATCATTCATACAGTGGTTTGGACTCTCACGCCAGATGCAGAAGTCGTGACAGCACTGCTGTGGAGGAAGTTTTGCCGGCAACCACCAACAGAGTGCACCTTGGCCTTGTTGACCTTTAAGCCAGATGTGGTGAATCACCCAGTGAGAGATGCAATCCAGCAATTAGTGCAGCTTCTACCCATTTTGCAGAAGCCAAGGCTTAGCAAGCTGATGAATACTGCCAAGGCCATGGCAGTGGCCTCAGTGAAAGATAAACCCCCTGCCCCCCCCGAATTGTTGAGAAAAGCCGGGAAAGACCAGCCCAAGACTCTGCAGGCAAAAATGTGGAAAAACTTCTTATCTGCCTGTTTCAATGAAGTGCATTAGTGCAGCTTCTACCCATTTTGCAGAAGCCAAGGCTTAGCAAGCTGATGAATACTGCCAAGGCCATGGCAGTGGCCTCAGTGAAAGATAAACCCCCTGCCCCCCCCGAATTGTTGAGAAAAGCCGGGAAAGACCAGCCCAAGACTCTGCAGGCAAAAATGTGGAAAAACTTCTTATCTGCCTGTTTCAATGAAGTGCATATCAATAGACTGCCCATCAATGTCTTGCAAGGGCTAAGAGCTAAACACCGTACCAAAAGGGCAAGACCAAAAGCAGAGCCTTTTGTGCCACCAACAGTGTCACCGGAGAGATTCTCTGCTCTGAGAGCAAAACTGTCAACATTTTCCCAGGCACATGCAGGGCTGCCAGCCTTTACCCTTCCCGAGCACATGGCCCAAGGAGTCCAGCCAGCCCAACCCCCAAAGAAAGGAGCCACAATGGGGGTAGTAGCAGGCCGAGGAACAGTATCTAAAGTTAATATTGGCCCCTTAATTCAGATACCTGTACACATTCAATTAAGTAAAAGTGAAAAGTTAATTGATATGCTATTAAACACAGGTGCCCAGATTTGCATTTTGGATTCCACAGATTGGAAGGGGGAGAAAGAAACCCCTTATCAAGTAATTAGAGTCGGAGGCACCAGACGACCAGGACATGTAGCCCAAGCAACCTTTGCGTTACCTAATGGCTCTAAGGTAACAGTGGCCACAGTAGTACTTAAAGGGGGACCAAGCTTACTGGGACTTAATGTACTAAGAGGACAGCAATTTGCCCTTGAACAAAAGAATTGGCAGTTTGGGTGCGCAGTGCCTCACCAAGAACCAGAAGAAACAGCTGTAACAGCTGTAACTCGATGTAAATGATCCTACTAACCCTGCCTCCCATGAAAGGAGTACACAGACCCCAGTATCGAACTCCCCCCGAGGTCACACAACCTATCAAGTGTATTATCAGCCAGCAGTTAAAAGATGAGACTACTATTCGAACCCACTTTCTGTATAACAATCCAATGTGATCAGTGCACAAGCCAAATGGAGGGTGTCAATTGACTATTGACTTTCAAGCTTTGAATGCTAATACTGACCCCTTGACGGCTGCTGTCCCATCACTACGAGCCTTGACAGAAAGCATCTGATGTTATGGACCCATGTGGATGGGATCTGTTGATATCAAAGACATGTTTTTTGCTATTCCCATCCAGGAGAGCCACTGGCCAGTATTTGCTTTTACGTGGATAGGGCAGCAGTATACCTACACCGTGTTGCCCCAGGGATGGATACACAGCCCCACCCTGGCTCATGAAGTTGTAGCTACAATAGTTCATGAAGTTCAAGAAAAGTACCCTGACGTACGCATGTGACAGTACATAGATGACGTCATGGTAGGCAGTCAAGACAGAGAGGCTGCCATCAAGGCCTTTGAATCATTCAAAGAGAAAGTGCTTACCTTTGGATTCACACTGTCTGAACAAAAAATCCATGAGGTTGGGTCCCAGTGTGAATTTCTAGAAATAGAATGGCCGAATGGGGGGCCCACAATACCAGCTGAGGAGTTCCGAAATATAGTAGAGACCTCGACTCCCACTAATGTGAAAGAACTGCAAGCCTAACTGGAAGCACTACATTTTTGGCGTATGCATGGTCCTTAGTTTAGCGTATTGGCTCGTCCTTTGCATAATCTATGTAAAAAAAGAACTAAATGGGAATGGGGTCCTGAGCATACATATGCCTTACAAGCCCTTAAAGAAGCAGTAACTGTTCATGCCTCTCTAGCAGCACAACATCCCAAAGGAGAGCTTTGGCTCCATATAGGTCTCTCAGAAGGAGGACCACACTGGAGCCTGTGGCAGAAGGAGTCCTGGGAAGCAGAAGGAAAACCCCTTGGATTCTGGAGCTGAGGCTGGAGAGGGGCAGAAGCAAGGTATACTCTCCTAGAACAGATGTTGTGTGCAGCAACAGCAGCCCTGGAAGCCACAGAAGCACTGAGGGGAATTACCCACAGTTATCACTACTCCGATACCTATCCTTGGAATGGCTCTGTCAGATCGCCAGCTACCACCTGGGGGGAGAGCCCAAGACGCCACAGTCCAAAAGTGGATTTATTACATTTTGAGCCAAGTCCAACAAGTAACCCCACAGGGACGCCCTGCATTAGTTGAAAGAGTTACTGAAAGTACAATTAATGTTTATCCTGATCAAACAAGCTGCAGTGAACCTTCACCCACCAAAGAAGCACCTCCTTTCTCACCTGAAATGGAGACCTCAGCCGATGCTGAAGTCTGGTTCACAGATGAGTCTGCTTGAGGTTGTGCCTGGAGAGCAGCCGCCTTGAGGATTCAAGATGGCAAGCAACTAGTATCACACGGCCTCAGAAAAAGTGTGCAGTATGCTGAGCTCCAAGCAGTGCTCAGTGTGGCTATGTGGGAATTAATAGAAAGTCCTCATCCTAGAAGGCCCATCTATATTTATAGCGACTCCTGGATGGTAGTAGAAGGATGTACTAAATGGCTACCCCTATGGAATAAAGAAGACTTTAAAAGACGAGGACAAGACATTTAGAGCCACGAAGAGTGGAAAGCCTTATGGGAGTTAGCCCAAAATAAACTTCCTCTACACATCCGACATGTGAGTGAAGCATATGGAAATAAGGCAGGAGAAGGCCCAGAGGCAAAGTGGAATCAAGTTGATCATCTAGCAAGAGAGGAGAGCGCTGAAACCTTGCACGTTGAAGAAAAAGATAAAGTGGCTAATCCATCATTACCCAATTCCTCCCCCCCCATGGGCCCGGGGGGGAGGGAGCCGCAGAATGGCTACATCGACAACATGGACACCCCGGGCATGATGGAACCGCCCACCTGGCTGCATCTTGGGGCATTCATGTAACTAAGAAAGAAGCCCAAGAAATAATCGATGCATGCATCACTTGCCGTGAGGAAAAATACCATTAAAACCCTGCCCAACTGTCCCATTGTCATTACATGAAGGAAAGGTAGCGTGGCAGGTATGGCAATGTGATTTCATAGGCCCCCTCCCTCAGACTTCCCGAAAGTAACAGTAGGTGTTTGTGGCTGTGGAAGTTGTCACAGGAATGATGTTTGCCTGTGCCTCAGCAAGAGCTACAGCCCAGGACACTTGTGCATCACTGGAAACTTTACTAGCTGTGTATCCACCACCTATAGAACTACAGAGCAATAATGGCCCTCACTTCTGCAATCTTATGTATGACTAGACTGCGAAACATAGCATGTTATGGACGCCGCGGTCTACGGGATTGGTAGAGCAAGCCAAGGGCATCCTCAAATGCAATTTGCAGGTAGCCACTGGCCCAGGTCTTAAAGACTGGGACTTGCACCTGAATTGAGCTATCAGTTGGGCCAATAACCGACCCCATCCGGGAGGTAGCCCCATGCAACAGGCCTTTGGATTGGGTGGTCCCCACAAGCCGGCAGTAGAGCGACCTAGGGGTGGTGACCCAGGAAAGCTCCAGGCAGGAGATCGAGTAGTAGTGAAGCATCCTCAAGGAAATAAATGGGAGAAGACACTATTAGCAAAAGGTATGCATAATACATAGTGGGTATTTAAGTCAGATTTATCTAACGAGAGCCAAGCTTCTTGTTGTCTTGTTCTTACAGATTGGATCTGTCCACAAGTGCAGCCATAACCATTTCTAATTGAGCCTGCCACTAAAGAC
This sequence comes from Alligator sinensis, assembly GCF_000455745.1. Taxonomy (NCBI): domain Eukaryota; kingdom Metazoa; phylum Chordata; order Crocodylia; family Alligatoridae; genus Alligator; species Alligator sinensis. Next base: position 1,661 of record NW_005844281.1, on the reverse strand, counting down.
GAGTCCTGATCTGTCACCGGTCTGAATCAACTGGCATCATAAAGTGGTGGACTGTTATGAATGTACTCTTTTTATTAATGCCTTATTGTGTTTCCTGGGTAGGGTGTGTCTACTATCCTTCTTATTACACAGATATTAATGAACTTGCTCCTAAAGACCTCAGGGAGTAGCCTGACCCTGAAGAGCATCCCCCAGAAATGCGTTCAGATGGCCTTCAAGTGGTCCAGCTACAGTATCCATACTGGAAGAAACCTGTCACCCCGGAGCAAGTGAAGTCTTGGTCTCTGAGTAGAATAAACAGGATACCCTACCTGAAGGCTGGAATGGCTTAGTGTGGAATAGTTATTACATACTTCCTGAGGGGAAACCCATTGAGCTCAATGGCTCTGAGTTTGTCCCCCCAATAGTGCATTCTGCAGTCTCTCGAGCTACTGCGTTTATGGGAGGATCTGCCCCCTCCCATTCCTATGGCTGACAACACTCTCCAGCGACAGTGTAAAGCCCACCAGGTGGGAGAGCGCATTAGAGGTTGGAACAAAGTTATTACATAGTTTATAAATCATACCTATACAGAGGTGTGGTAGAATGGTGCCCACTTTAATACAACCAGAAAGAAGGTGTACCCACAAGTCTCCACCAGTTATCCTCATCCTTTTATACCAGTGAGGTTCCTAAAGCAAATTAGTGCTATGATTCTGCCAGAGCAGTGCCGTTTCATTAACCCGATACAGCATCGTCCCCATGAGCGACAGTGGGAGCTATTTCACTCTCTGGGAAGTGAAGCATGGTTACAGGCTCCCAAAGAAGGAAGGATAAAAGTGATCTGTGAGAAAATGGGGTGTTCGCCACTATCTCTGGCTGTTCCCCCACGGGAGGCCCCGACATCACTTGTGTATCACTCCACACCCTGGTGGAGGTCACAAGTTAAAATCCCAGCCCACCTAACATGACCTGCGTATATGAGTTACCTAATGTGTCTGTCACGGTGGGGTCCTACAGGAGGGCCATGATCTCCTTAAGGCCCCCTTTCTCCGTGCCAAGATGGCTCCTTCTCTGGGGCCTTCTCAATTACACTGACCATCTCTGGGGTCCACCGCAATGCTACCCCCTTCTCTGGGGCTCACCGCACTGCTGCTCCCCCCTCTCTAGGGCGTGCCACACCCGCACTGGGGCTTCTCAGTAGTGCCCCCTCTTTGGGGCTCACCACATCCGCACTGGGGCTTCTCAACTGCCCCTCTCTGGGGCTGGGGTCTACGCCACGCCCTTACTTGCACTGAGGCCCCCCATGCTGCTGTGGGTCCCCTATGAGGCCTCCTCCAACCCCTAATAGCATCACCCAAACCACCGGTGTAATAAATAGCAACACAAACACAAGCCTCTTGGCTACAACTTAAACATAAGCCGCCTGCTTATAACAACGTTGCTCGGACATCTTAGAGCTGCTGCCCTTTACTCAGCTTAAGCTGTAACTGCAGTCAGGCTGCTTTTCGCATCTTTGCTTTGGGAGCTCCTGCCTCTCTGGCTGCTGGCAGGGAACTCCCTCTGGCCTCAGCTCCTGGGCTTTATAAGAGCCAGGCCCTGCCCCTTATAGTCAGCTGACCTCCTGGTTGCCCTGGCAACCCACAGGTGGGCTCCTTATCCCCTGCTAGGGCTCTTTCACT
>NW_005844280.1:7311-9589 GCF_000455745.1 Alligator sinensis | reverse complement strand
TCTACCTGTAACACTGGAACCTAACAGCTGCCAGCGTTTTAGAAACATTTTGTCTTTTTTTTTTTTTTAAATGGTTCCAAATGGATGCGTGTCCATATTCTCACTCCAGGTGTCTTGTAGACCCTGTACACTGGAGGCTCAGATAGATAGTTAGTTGGTTATTTTCAGGCTATATCATTGTCGGCCCCATGTCCTCTCGGTAGGTTGCAAAACTTCGCTGGTCCTCATGGTGGAAAGTTCTGCCTTTATCCAGTGCTAATATCTCCAGGTATTTGTTATGCGATAGATCACTGTGGGAGCTATATCCTGTATATGCACCGTGACACAGGACTGTACAAAATCCACTTCCTTTTATATGTAAGCACTCACTCTGTTAAGAAGCATGTTTCTGTCATCTGGAAAATTGTACAGCTTGTAAAAGATAAACAGGTCGGTTCATCTATAGCACAGAGCAAAAGTTCCTTATGTTCCTTCAAAAAATTATAGTGATCTATCTACATAGACATGGATATATATCTATATATATCACTATATATTTACATCTATGCTATCTACAAGGTAGCTTTTGTAATATTAATATGTAGCTCATCAGTGTGCGATTGTTTCAGACAATAATGGCGATTTTGAAATAAAAACCATTTATGTGCACTGCTTATTTACTGGATCACACCACTCATCTATGAATGATGGGTGCATTTGACAATAACGTCATCAGTGTTTCCCACTGCTGTATAGTTTCCCACTTGTAGTTTTGAAACACCCTTGTAAAATGAGATATAATGAATGACTAATATGATGATTTATAATTAACCTAGATAAGAAGATGGATTGTTGTGGGAGTGAGCGGTCTCCAAAGGTTAGCTATTTTTTGCCTGGCTATCTGGTCCTATGCATTAGTTTCTGTCATTTATATGGGGTTTTCCTTCCTGGTGGTCTGTGGGGCTCAGAGGTGGTCACAGGCAGGGATGTTTTCTGTTTGGAGTACTTGGGCAGCTCTGAAAATGTTAGCCTGTAGTTTTTCATGGTGGAAATGGTGCCCAGTCTCTGCCCTCCATCCAATGCTCATCCGTTATGGTTTTTTTTCATGGGGGGGAATCGCTGTGGTACTTACACTGTGAGACCTGACCGTGCAAAATCTACCTGTGGTGTGAACACGATAATCCTTCTCGGCTGCATATTGAGGGACTCCTTCTATGTTGCTCTGATTCTCCCCCAACAGGCAGGAAACCCACGGCTACGTTTCCATGGATAAAGGCTCTGATTCACTTCTGTTGCAATTCCAAGGTCTTTCTGGAGCTTGGGAGTTGTGAGATGCAGAGCCATGTACAGGAGTTTAGATATGTAGTTCTCCAACCTCAACACATGAAACCTCTGTCCTTTTAGTTCAGTAGTTGACAAGCTTTCTGAGCTGGAACAACCCAGCTCTGGTTCAATGCGGGCAGGACGGGCTTTGGTAGCATGTTGGTGGATGGGAAATTTTGTCTGTCAGAGGCAGGTGTTTGGGAGCTGTGCCCATGCTACAGCTGGTGGCGCAGGGCAAAGCAGTACCAATGCTGGTGCAGCTGCCAGCTGCTGGGCTTCATTGTGGGCAAAACCACTCACTGTCATGCCACCAAAGCCTCCCATGGCTTTGCAGCCTGGATCCAGTGGCTCTGTGGGCTGCATCTAATGCATGGGCTGTACATTGCAAACATCTGCCTCTAGTGCTTTCTAAGAATGGATTTGGGTGCCTGTAGAGGGGGAGTTAGTTCAGTTTTTGAGGCTTGAAACCTTGAGCCTCCATCATGGGAGCCTTCCTTCTTTCAGGAAGAGTCTGTCAGAATTGTCTTCAATTGAGGTGATCTCCTTGAGGTGATCTCTTGAGGTCCCTTCCGACCCTAACATCTATGAATCTATGAATTCCAGCTGTCTATACTGGCTCAGGAGAAGGATTCTCCAAAACAAGGAAGAGAGTCCAATCAACTAGGATGCTCCGTGTAGACATGCCATTCTTCATGTAGGTTTTTCTACCAGAGTTACTGTGGTAAAAGTTTCTAGTACCATCATACAGCGATGCAGCCAGAGGTCAAGTGCCGCTGACCTCCATTGCAAAAAAAAAAAAGAACCGGGTGTCTTTAGGATGTAGGGCACTTTAATATTTGCACAGAATCCAGTGCTCTGGTTTAGGATGCACTTGGAGGATTTCCTTCCACCTCACTCTGTTTTGGGGTCAATCCAGTCAAATGCAGCCGGAATCTGAAGCCATATCCAGATTCATCATCTGCCCCTTGATCATATT
>NW_005844280.1:3115-6473 GCF_000455745.1 Alligator sinensis | reverse complement strand
AGCAGTCTCTTCTGGTCTAGATCCTGTATATTGTATCAGTCCTTGAAATAGTGTTTGTCATGATGCCATGGCAGATGTCACCGTTTTCCCCAGCTACTTGACAACACCGTGATTCCCACGCATAGCAGATGTTCTTTGCTGCGGGTGCATGGGCAGCCTGATGGTCAGAGGCCAAACTGTTTTCTATCCAGAGTCCTTGGGTAACCTCAAATCCTGTCTGTTGGCCCTGTTGATGGAAAACAGGTCCAGCACCTGACTTTGATCCACTGCTAACACTTCCAGGTTCTTGTTAGGGAATAAGTCACGGTGGTAGGTGCCACTACTGTAGATGCACTGTGATATGCAGCTATACAAAATCTACTTCACTTCTTTGAAACTTATATTAGCTGCATGTTGAGACAATTCCTCCATGCAGTCCTAGCAATTTTTCCTCAACAAGCGGGAAATGTGCTGCTATATTTCCATGGAGAAAGGGTTTTGTTTCGCTTCTACTACATTTCAAGATCATTTCCATGGGTCAGGAGCTGAGAGGTGCAGGGCTAGATACTTTTGTTTTTTTTTTTATGTCCCCATATCTCACAATTTTCAATCGAATCTGAACACTGCTAAACTTCTGATACTCGGGGCTAAGTTCTGTTTTACATGCGAGGCACACAAATGTCCGTAGATGATATTTTATTCCACCCTGTGGCAGTCCCTGAAGAAGTTTTAATGCAAAAGATAGGCGAGTCCTTTTTTTCCTCCTTGCTGTCTTTTTGTGCCTTAGTTGAAAGGACAAGATGGTGCGTTATGAAACGAGATGAATAAATGGGTTGGGGGAATACAAACCGAATTTCTAGTGTCTTCCAGAAATAGTTTGGAGTGTTTGTGTAGAAGCATTACACCCAGGTCTCTAGGCCTATAGCTTAGTTCTCTGGCCGTGAGGACTTCCAGGTTTTGGGTATCTTTTCTGAAGATGAGGATCCTATTTGAAAATGTCCATGTTCATTCAGACACTGTTGTAACACAATGTGTTATAAGGAATAAATGGATGAAAGATGTAAGCAGCACTTTCAGATCAGCACATGATATAGCTCTCTAAGGGCTGGGTTTTGATTATTGTTCCTTATGTTTTCTTGGTGGGCGTTTGTGTTTGGACTTTGTCTTCCCAAATTTCTATATTTTGTTGGGACCTACTCGCATTTGCTTTCATAACAGTAATTTAGGAGACCTTGTTTTTTCCTTTAGCAGTAAATCTATTAAAAGCAATTAGCATTTTGTGTGATAGAGAAGCTGTCAGGAGGCTTTTTTGAACGTCTTGCTTCTTGCCCAGTGCATTGGTTTTTGCTCTGGTGTTTATCATGGTGATAGTCCAGCCACCCAGTATCACAGTGGTTCACACTCGTACCAAATGTAGTCTTCTGACACCCTCCGGCGTATCAGAAGAGATGTTCAGCAGCAGTATCACTTTTCTGTCTCAAAACCTTAAGCAGATTGGACATGTTGTCGTATACACTCTGCGTTGGAAATAATATCTTCTCTGGCTATCCTCCAGGTTTTTGATAGGGAGTGGATCACTGTGGTAGCTATACCCATATCCAGCACAGTGACACAGGGCCATTCAAAATCTACCTGTTTTCTTACCCTGATAAGAAGCATGTTGAAATGTTTTGTTTTCTTCACATTTGAAGATCTTATCACTCAAAAAAATCAAACTATTCACTGTATGTATTATGGAGCCCGAATCTCTTGTGCTCCTTCTAAACTCATGGATATAATAGGCCTTTTCTGTAACTAGGGATATAGGGTGTGGTTGTGTGTGTGTGTTATGTTTCTTCAATAGACAAGAGGCAATAATTTTACATTTTGCATCCAATTGTACTGTAATAGAAACATTTCTGTATATGTATAATATAAATTACACTTTCTGTGTTACTTTATGTGAACGATATAATCATCGGTTAGGATTATACAAAATATGGATAAGAAATAGGAAGGTCGTGTGGCTGAAACCAGTTCTGAAGAGTGATGACTGGATTCTTGATATAGCGCATCAGTTCTTGATATGTTGATTCCTAGCTATTCTGAAAGAATGGTACACATTTATCTGAAGTGCCCTTCACTCTAGTTGTCAGGAGAGATGGTTGGAGATGGTCACAGACTGGCATTTTCTGTCCTGCTTTGTTATATAGTCTTGAAACTGTCTTCTGGTAGCAATGAGCATGTCCATCTCAGTTTTCATCTAGTGCTGGAATATCTATAATTTTATTGCAGGGAGATTGCTGTAGCTACTCTTGTAATGTGTGTAGTAGTGACACAGGGCCATGCAACATTTTCCTGGTCTGTGTGAAGCCAAGGACTGGTCAACAGCAGGTTGAGAAGTCCTCCATGCAGCCCTGAAGTATGGGAAAAGTGCAGGCAACTGCTGAGTTTCCATTCGGAAAGGTTCTTTTGCATATCTGTGTTAACTTCATATATTCAACTTTGAACTCCTCTTAGACTCAGTAAGTAAAATATGTAGGATCAGACTTGTAAATGCATTAAGTGCCTAACTCTCAGGCATGACCCCTTACCCCATTTTAAAACTCTGTTACTTTATTGACTTGCTCAAGACTGCCTGTGGCGTTCGTTTGCAAGTAGAGAAATGAATTCAGGTCTCTGGTATTGCAACCTAATGCCCTGTCTATGAGACCCTCTCTTCACTTTGGATAAGAGGATGATATTTCAAAACATCCTTAGTAGCTTAAAAGCAGAGCTCTCTTTATTTTTCCTCATTTCCCTTTTTCCCCTTAAAGAGAACCGAGCCGGGACTAGGATTCTCCAAGCAGAAAGGTCATGACATGTAGGCTTTTGTTATGGGGTTTATTACTGCGGCAGTTCCACGTATATTATTACCTTGGGCAAACCTAGTCCAAATCCTGTTGACTTCTGTCATGAAGACAGTAGACGTCTCTTATCATGATAAAAATGAATATTTTCTTAGAATTTATTTTTTTCACATGGGTATTTTATAAGAAACATTAGCTAAAATACATTGCATACAATTTGTACACATAAAATAATCATCTCTCTCTCCTATATAGATATATCTATAGACACTGATATACCCACAGAGGCAAATGCACATTTATCAATGCCTATGTCTATAAATAGGTATATAATGGCTACAGTTTTCTTTGAAGGAATCCAAGTGGTTTTAGGCTGATAGCTTCCAATGGTGTATTAGTACTTAGCTTCCTGAAGAACTTTTTGAAAAGTCCTGTTTTTATGGTTGATGGGTTTTCTTTCACTGTATCCCTTTTCCTTGCTAACTTTCTCTTGATAATTTTTTTTTTTTTTTTTTTTTTTTTTTTAAGTTCCTGGTTGGGTTTTTTTTTCT
>NW_005844280.1:0-877 GCF_000455745.1 Alligator sinensis | reverse complement strand
GCAATGATGCAACTGTCAGCTCACCCTCAGGTTGCAGGAGAGGTGGGCAGGCTCCACTCGGGGGAAAAAAAAACAAGAAAAAGTATTGTCCCCATTGCCACTTCTGCTTTTAGCAGGCAGACGCAGTGAGGGGCCTGATCCTTTTTGCCGGAGTCTGCCTGTGGCCAGGGGGTGATCTGCCAGTGGGCTGAGCAGCCCCTGAGCTTCAGGGGCCCCAGTCCTTCCCTCCACAGTGGCAGCACCCCCCAGGAAGGCTGCTACTAGGCTGGGTACTGCCCCAGCTTGGAGGCAGCACCTGGCTGGATCCAACTCTTCCCCAAGCCCGCCAGGGCTTCCAGCACCCTGTGCATTGTGCCTGCCGCCTTCCTCAAGGAGTGGGTTGGCTTACCACTGGAGCAGCATGGGGAGGCAAAAGGAGGGTGGCTGGGTGTGCTGGTGGCCAAAGAAGATGGTGGGGATGGTGCATGGGGCACTGGAAGCCTCGGTGGGCTTGGGGAAACTTGGACTCGGTGGGGAGTAATGTGGGGAGAATGCAAAGTGCTCCATCTGGGGAGAAATAATCTGCGAGATTTGCTTTGGTAAACCCCAGCGCTGATATAGCATTATGAAACCAACTTGCACCAAAATGTTGTTGATTCCCCTCTTCCCCCTTGCCAAAATAGATCTAGATGTCTTAAAATAATGGGGAGCTTTCATATTTTCTTGGAAATTATATTATTGTAGAGGAATGTGTTGTTTCTGTGACTTGTGGCTTTTGGAGAGGGCTTTTTTCACTGTGGAGTCCAGGGATATTCTCCTTCTCGAGGTAGCTGGTTTCAATGCTGGGCTGCTATCCTAGTTCAAGTCCTTCTTAATCTCCAACCTAAATTTCCTCTGC
>NW_005844279.1:9330-9618 GCF_000455745.1 Alligator sinensis | reverse complement strand
GTGCAAGCAGAATAATTCACATAACAAGCACACCCGCTACTACTTCTAAGCATCTTTTATACAGGAGTTTTCAAGCCTTCGCAAGCGTGCTTGTTTAATGATTGGTTATAAGTGAGTGACGCAAGAAGTTCTTTACTGAGCATGTCTTTATACCTGTGTTTTAGCCATGTATCTCATTTACATACATGTGTTTCATTAGCATACTTTTTCCCCACCTAGGGGTGTGATTTTTAGTATTTTAATGAGCCCTTTAACCCAGTACTCTGTTTCTTCTTTTGTTTTCAAGCC
>NW_005844279.1:6660-8941 GCF_000455745.1 Alligator sinensis | reverse complement strand
ATCCTTCCACAGCTCCCAGCAGGACCAAACTATGGGGAAAAGCAAGATCCTTGCAAGTAACCAGCAAACTTTCTCTGTTTCCTCCAACCTCTCACATCCCTTGACAGCAGGGGTGGGGAGATGGAAGGGTTTAGACACTGGCTTAGATGACAATACTTTTCTGTGTGCGCCAGATAGGTGTGAACAGTCCCAGTGGCCAAAACACTTGTTTTGGGTGCCAGGGTTTTAGAGTTTGAGCCCTATCTAGATTGAAATTGGTTCATGAGTGTAAAAAGGAAAAAAAAAACCCACCCTTTGTTGATTAAAATCTGAGCATAGACTTGGAGAAAAAAGTACCAACATGTCTAATTGAATCAATAGTCCTGCCAAAACTAAAGGTAATAAGAAGCTTCCCAGTGCAAGGATTTCCCTTTCCACCTGGGGAGAAGAGAGTTTGCTCACACATGAGCAGGAATCAATGAAGCAAGAAGTTGAGGGCCATTCTGGGACTGGGTTTGTTTCCCTAGAAAACAAACGCACACAGGAGCTGGGCTGTGGGGAAAGAGAAGAGGATCCAGTCATGCAACTGCTGGGGACCATATCCTAGAATGAGAGATGATGGACTCGAAGTAATCTTCAGAGGTCACACCTGGTCCAAACCCCCTTGCCGTGCATGTTTCTGTCTTACCTATTCCTAAAACTACACAATTGCCCCTGGAGTGAAACTACCAGGCACATTACCACAGACACCAACAGTACCAGTCAAGCAGGGGAGGAGCGCTGGCAGTGTCTCTACTGCTGCAAGGGCTCTTAAAAGACACTGGAGAGATCAAAGGAAGACAGCCATGCCTCCCACATCCAGAGAAAGGCAACTGCCAGCTTCATACCCATCTGACCAGGGTCTTAAATCTCTTCCTTATCCCAATGTGGCCTGACCTGAGTGTAAGGGCAAAAACCTAGAGCCAGGAAGCTTCTGATACTATTGCCTGCAGGGGCATTGGCATGTGTGGGGGTGGGCTCCTTGGTTCCAACTGCTGCACTTCCCAGGGCACTCCAGTAACAGTGACTCCTAGATCCCCTCTGAGCAACGTCTTCCCAAAGTCTTCTTGAAAACTTCCAAAGATGCCTCTCCCTTGCATCTATTCCACTGCCTCACTGTTCTAACAGTGAAAAGATTTTTCCATCTATCTGATGGAAAATGTGTCTGTACACCATGCCAGGAGCTAGGAAAAAGGGGGTGGGGGTGTAGTTCTCTATGTCGAGCAAAGCTACATGTCCCTGCAAGATGACATTGGCACCCAGGGAAGACAACTGGAGACCCTCTGGGTTAAAATACATGGGGAACACAGCACAGGGGACACAATGGGAGGAGTCTACTATGGACCTAGCACGGAATAAGAGCACGACCAGGAATTCACCAGGCTGAGGCTGCATGCTCTCGGTGCATAGTTGTCATGGGAGATTTCAACTACTCGGGCACCTCATGGGAAGAACACTTGGCCAAATCCAAATGTTGGCCAAATCTGATCAGTTGCAAACTTTCCTCACATGCGTGGACAAGCTCTACCTGACCCAATAAGTCTATGAACCAACACTGCTGGACCTGGTATTGGCTAAAGGGGATGATCTAGTCAGCAACCTGAAAACTGAAGGAAAGCTGGGAGACAGTGACCATGAGCTGATCACTTTTACCTTCCATCACAAAGCTGGAAAGTCAGTCAGCAATGCAGAAATCCTTCACTTTAGGAAAGCTGACTTTGATAAGCTGAGGAGGCTTGTTGTTGAGGCCCTAAGGGGCCATGGCTGGGCAGGAAGGGGACTCCAGGAGTGGTTGCTCCTTAAGGGAGCGATGCTGAAAGCATAAGGGATGTCCATCCCATCTCAGAGGAAAGGTAGTGTAAGAGGGGGCATTCTCAGAGCCTATCTGACATTGGTCCACCCACCTGTTTCTGGGCCAACCGCCTGCCTCCTTGCCTGCCATGCCTTGATTAAAATATAATTATTTTAATTAGGCAGGAGGCTGCCCATTTCTTGCCCCAATGCCAGGGTGCACTATCTGTGGCTCCATTCCTCCCCTGCACCGCAGCCCAAGCCTCGCAAATGGCATCCACAGATGTTAACATCACTGGCCCCACACTGCACCCCAGAATCCTCCAGTCCAGACCACAACCAGATCCCTCCAATCAGGCAGCCTACTCCACGCTCATTCTCGGCTGCCTAGCTCCCTGAACTGTTCCCCCCTCTCAGCTGTGGTCCCCTGGGACCTTTGCCCACACAGACCCTGGCCTCACCTCCAAGGCCA
>NW_005844279.1:5433-6360 GCF_000455745.1 Alligator sinensis | reverse complement strand
TCAAGGACAATAAAAAGTCCTTTTTCCGATATGTGGGGAGTTGGAAGAAAAGCAAGAGCAACAGTGGACCCCTGCTAAACCACATGGGACAACTGACAACCAAAACCCAGGACAAAGCCAAACTGCTTAATGGGCACTTTGTGTCGGTTTTTCACCAGCCCAAAGGGACCACCCTGCCTAACATGATGCAGAACAGTCAGGGTGAGGGTGAATTTATACCCAGCATTGGTATAGACCTTGTAAAGGAACACCCTGACAGGCTAGACACCTTTAAATCAGCAGATCCTGACAGATTGCACCCCCAAGTACTTACGGAGCTGCCAGACATCATAGGCCAGCCCATGGCAAACTCGTGGTGCTCAGGTGAAGCACCTGAAGATTGGAAGAAGGCCTTCAGGAAAGGAAGGAAAGTAGATCCAGGGAACTACAGGCCAATCAGCTTGACCCCAATCCCTGGAAAGATTCTGGAAAAAATTATCAAAGAGACCATTCTTGACAAGCTGTCTGATGGCAACATCCTGACGGACAGCCAGCACGGGTTTGTTGCGGGTAGGTCTTACCTGACCAATCTCATCTCCTTCTATGATTAGGTGACATATCATCTGGGCAAGGGAGAAGAGATTGACGTCATATATCTGGACTTTAAAAAAGCCTTTGATCTGGTGTCCCACAATCTCCTCATGGAAAAACTGGCCAACTGCAGCATCGGCTACATCACACTCTGATGGCTGGGGAATTAGCTCTGAGGCTGGACCCAGAGAGTGGTAGTCGATGGAAGTGAATCATGATGGTGCTCCGTGACCAGTGGTGTCCCCCACGGATCTGTCCTTGGATCTGTACTCTTTAACGTCTTTATTAATGATGTGGACATTGGTATTAGAAGCAGACTGGCCAAGTTCACCGATGACACTAAACATTGGGGTAGAG
>NW_005844279.1:4069-5337 GCF_000455745.1 Alligator sinensis | reverse complement strand
GTTACTCCCCCTCAAGAAAAAAACCTGCAGTATGCTCATAGGCTCAGAAGAGCTATGCTCGCTAGCACCACAGCCAAAAGAGACTTAGGGGTCGTTATTGACTACAAGATGAACATGAGTCACCAATGAGATGTTGCAAGTCAGTGACTCTACCATCTCATCAGAAAACTGATTTGGCACCCTCAGGGACATCCAGCCCAGCCCCGTGGACTTGTATATGTCCAGCTTTTCTAAATAGTCCCTAAGGGTACATGTACGTGCCACAATATTTGCCCTTCAGATGCTGCAACTGCATGTCTGTTTTCACAGCAGGATTTCCAGGCATTTTAAACGTCTTTTAGGCAAGTTAAAGTAAAACTGCTCAGATGTAGTTTAGTTAGCCCAGGGATCCTAGCAAGCCAGACTTGTGAGGGGGCAGGCAGCCCCTTTCAGTAGATTTGCAAGAAAGACTGCACCCCAAACCTTGAGCGCCCAATCCAAAACCCACCCAGCAAAAGTGGCAATACTGTGCCTGGGGGAGGGGAGGGGGGAAGGTTTTACATTTGAAAGAGGACAATTAGTAACTTCTCAGGCATGTGGCGGTCGAGCAGTAGGCCGGGCTTTGGCCAGTAGCCCGAAACGGCAGGTGGGTACTTTTGACCAATGGAGTGGAATTAGGCACCGAAGCGTATTGGTTGAACAAAGAGATTATTTACTTACGCCGTCGATGTATACAGCGTAGGAAGAAGAACTGATTTAGATTACAGTTGCAAACGAACGAGATGAAAGCTTTCTGAGAACGTGATGAGATGTCCGTGAACGACTGAACAAGCATGCAAGACGCGGGGGTACGTCGGGTAGGTCGGTGACGGGGAGTTGCTGGTGGGTGATCAGTCCACCAGGTTTACTCGAGAAACGCGCCGATTTCTCCGAGGTCTCTGAGTTCTCCAACGTGGGCAGGAACTGCTTTAACTTTTATATGGCTAGCGAGCCAATTGCTAGTCGCCAAATATGAATAATTTGGAACCGGCCAATGGTGGTGTGCGTGTTTGCATAAAGTTGGCGGGAACTTTTTCTAAGCTGTAATTTTCCATTACTGTGCCATATAGTTATTGGGTTCTGACACAGGGGAATTTTCCACCGTGACCTAGTTACTGTCACCAGCGGAATTTCCACTGTGCCATAGCATTCAGAATGACTGACAGCAGAATGATTGACAGCGGGACTTTTTCACTATGGCGGGAGATTCCACTGTGCCATAGGCATACAACTACTAATGGGTTCTGACA
>NW_005844279.1:1970-2964 GCF_000455745.1 Alligator sinensis | reverse complement strand
GTGTTTGCATAAAGTTGGCGGGAACTTTTTCTAAGCTGTAATTTTCCATTACTGTGCCATATAGTTATTGGGTTCTGACACAGGGGAATTTTCCACCGTGACCTAGTTACTGTCACCAGCGGAATTTTCACTGTGCCATAGCATTCAGAATGATTGACAGCAGAATGATTGACAGCGGGACTTTTTCACTATGGCGGGAGATTCCACTGTGGCGGGAGATTCCACTGTGCCATAGGCATACAACTACTAATGGGTTCTGACACGCCCCCTTGCCAACGGCACAGTTGGAATTATAACTCTTACAAGCCGGTCACGTCGTCATCGTCTCGTTCAGGATTCTTAAATGGTAAACAAGTATATACAAAAGCTGATAACGAAACAAGTTGGTTCTCAAGGTATTGCATAAAACAACAACCAACACATACGCCAATACCAATGCAAACAAAAGGCACTATCAAGGTAATAATGGGGGTTAGAAGGGTTAAGATGCGTCCCATCCCGACCAATTAAAGAGGTTCGATGGCCATCCTTCTCCAATACCTGAGATTTTGTTTGTGTTGGTGGCACGGGATAAATTAGGATACTGACATAGAGCTTCCTACTGTAGGAGCATTGCATCTAAGGCGAGGCGATTTTTGTGCCCCCTTGGCCATGACACAACAGATTAAAAGCTCAAGCTATAGATACTTTTCATCCAGGAACCTGTCGTTATTACAGGATTCAGGTGGTAAGTGAGTGTATACATAAGCAGATAGCTTAATGAATCACCTTTTAACAAACTGTAAAATACAACAACCCATACATACAACAATGGCTATTACAACCAATGGTAAACACAAGGTAATGAGGGGAGTTAATAAATGCATTAATTAAGACAAAACACCCCATCCTATTCGACCCCTGGGACTTTCTTCATTCCTTTCAAACACCCTTCTATTTCTTCTACTGTCACCTCTCTTCCCAGATCGTTCCTTTTCCTCTTCTTTAAATGTAG
>NW_005844279.1:0-910 GCF_000455745.1 Alligator sinensis | reverse complement strand
CCCTGTGTCAGTCCCAACAGGTGTACCCTCGGGTTCCAGGACACGTAGGATACTCCGATGATAGCCAGCAGCAGCTGCTCTGCGGACCAGTTCGGCAGTCGTCCATTATGCCACGCATGAGATTTGTGGCACACTTGACCTGCAACGAGAGCTGGGAGCGGGATGGGCCAATAGGCGTTGCCCGTTACCACATTTAAGTCGGTGGCCTGCCCCCCACTCCACTTGACGAGTTAGGAAGCTAGCCTCTTCCAAGTCTAGCAGGTCTGACCCAAATTCTACTACTAGGTGCCCCAGCCACATAGCTAGGGTTTCACCAGGTTTCACTTTTGATCCTCTTCACAACTCCTGCATTTCTTCCTGGGTGCGGGTGCGGTATGTGGTGGTGGCACGAGTTGCGCCCTGTGCATCAGTAACTTGCTTGACCAGTGCTATCGGGTGAACCGTGGCCGGGAGAGGGTTAAACATGTCGGGCGGGAGCACTGGATACATCTTTCCTCCAACATGGGGGGGCAGGTTTTCTTTCTCCGTCACTTCGAAGGGCGGGCTGTCTTTTGGCGTCACTCCAGGGGGCGGGGCAGTGGGCGGTGACGCGGACGGCCCATCTCATGAGGGAACTTTCGCGCCTTTTTCGTCTTCTCCTCCTTTTCCGGCGCCATTTTCTGGCGGTGGCTCGGAGCCCCCCGCTGCCTGCTCCAGTGACTCCATGCTCGCTGTTCACAATTGCATTTCTAGGTTGGCGTTTTCTCTCAATAACCCCGCTACTGTTCGAAATAACACGTTTATTTTTTCCTCGTTCCATTTTCGGCCTCCCCATTTTGCCGCATGGCGGCCATCGGTCTCTAGATGGACGAGAAATGTGCCGAGCTTTCCGAGCTTTCTGAGTTCTCTGAATTCTCCAACGTGGGCGGAA
>NW_005844278.1:6943-9622 GCF_000455745.1 Alligator sinensis | reverse complement strand
CGTAGTGCTGGCCTCCCCATGGCTTTCAGGTTCCCAATGCTCTCTTTCTTCAGGCTGGGCTGTCCTTGTGGGTGCCACATGGTTTGGTGGTCCACAGCTTCCCCCGCCCTCATCTTCCCCTCCCCCCGACGAGCCTAGTTTAAAGCCCGCCGGAGGAGATCCGCCAACCTAGAAGAAAACACACGCTTACCTTTGGGGGACAGGTGAAGCCCATCCCAGCTGAGCATGTCCCTCGTCGTGATCTGCGGGTCGTTGTCCAGGAAGCCGAAGCCTGCCTCGAGACACCACTGCCGAAGCCCCCAGTTGGTCTCTCGGATGCAGTTCTCATGCCGTCTTCCGCGTCCGTTCACTGGTAGGATGGAAGAGAATACCGCCTGTGCACCGAACTCCTTCAGCACGCCTGTTCATGGATTAGGGGTTTGTAATTGCCAGGACCACCATTCAGCCCTGTTTTAGAAGTAAGGTATAGTTTACAACCCTCTGTTATAATAGGTGATTTTAATGAGACTGTATTTTTATTAGGAGAGAGGCAAGAGTTTCTTAGGGTGATATTTTTTTTTGGATCCACTATGTAGTTAAGATCAAGTTAGACAAGCTTTTAAATGCAAGACAAGCTCAGTCATCTCATTCTTTACAGCTCCTGAATGAATGCTACGTGGTGCTAGTGATTTAACGGTCTTTAATATACCACTTTATTCTAGCACTTGATCTCCTGGCACCAAAATCTCCAAACTTATCTCCTCCATATTATCTAAAAGGAGAAACAAAAACTTCAACATCCTTTGGGATGAGAACTGATGAACAGAAGTTGTTTTATTTCTTTTTAATCCTCTCTCTTCCTTAATTGCCCCCTATAGTCCCAGGTAGTCCAGCAGACATAATAAGTCTCTCACAGACTTTGTGTGTCTAATTTTTTTTAATGATCAGAATGGACGTATACAGGAACCACAACCTTCAATTCACAGTTAAAAGGTTAAATAGTTTAACAGATATTTTTCACATCAGAAAATATCCATAATTTTGAAGCAGCTCCTTGGACACTTCAAAAGATTGATTAAAATATTAATTTACATAACCATAATACTCCAGACTTGTCAGAAATGCACTGAGAACAGCTAGAGTCCCTCGAAAGCGCTAATAACTCAGTGCACTGTCTCACCTAGCCCAAACCCCTATACTTCTGTTGCGTTACAGATCTGCGCACGCTGATCTCGGAGATAGAGGAGAAGAGCCGGCAGGCACCTGCTGAGCTGCTGAAGGTGAGCGTGTGCTGCTGATCCGGCCCCTCAATGCTGCTGCCTTCTGGCACAAAGCAGCCCTGGGCCTGGACCCCAGAACTGGCGGAAACCGAGCCAAGATTCGGGTGAGAGTTTCCATCGGTCTGGAGATCTACCAGGTTGCACTGGGAGTAGATTCTGATTTGGGAGAAGTGCCAAGTTATTAGTCATGAAGGCTTCTTACAGACATGAACATAAAAAAGGGCTGTACTGTAAGTTCAGTGTGTCCTCGCACTGAACCCAGCGCATCCCCAGATGAAGCATCACATTAGTTGGACCTGGCTTGCCCAATGTCTATGTAGATTGGGCGCTTCGATGGGGCTTTTCTGGAGTTTATCTCTAATAGTCGATTCAATCCGTTTTATATTAAAGCACCAAAAAGCCTTGCCGAAGTGCATGATCTATACAGATGCTGTGGAGTGAGGTCGAAATAACGTGCTGCCTCTTCCAGCAAAGCACGGGGGTTTGGGGTTTTTTTTAATCATTTCTGTCAGCAGCCATAATGGACAGGAAATCACATCTAGAGGTAGCCATGCAAATGTTCAGAGCAATGTAACGCTGAGACAGAGGTGACAGCAAAGAAAGGGTTCATCACACCTTGGCTGCACCCTAGTGCACCAGGCAGAGCCAGACTTAGGGATTTTCAGACAGTGAAGAAATGGATGCACATAGAACAGACAAGTCATAAACTCACTGAACACGGCAGCACAGAGACCCCCGGGCCCTGCCCCCTGCCCCCCTGCCCCCCCTTCCCCCGGGCAGGCTGCTCTGCTGGGCCCCTCTGCTCCCTGCTGTCTCCCAGCCCGGCCCCCCTCCCTGCAGCCTCCCTGCCGCCCCCCTCGCCCCCTTCCCAACAGCGCCCGCGACTTCAGCTCAGGGGTTTGGAGCCCACTCCTCTTGCCCCCCAGGCAGAGCAGCCCCGCTGGGTGTGGGGGAGGGGCAGGGCAGGGACCTGCTGGGAGGACATCATCGCATGCCCCTCCCCCTCCCGGGGCCTGCCCTGCCCCCACCCCAAGTCCCTCCCCCCTCGTGGCTCCAGCGCCCAGGCTGGGAATGCCCCGGGGATGAAGGGGCCGGTGGGGACGTCCCGCTTTCCTGTTCTCCCCATTTCCTGTTCCCCCCATTTCCCGCGGGGTGACAGTGATTTCCCAGCAGGGCCCGACCCGCAAGTCCTGGGATGCAGCGAATTCCCCGTGATCGCGGGGACCGCCTGCCCCGGCCCTGACCCATGACTCTCTCCCCAGTGGACGTGACTCTGGACCCAGGGACGGCTCATCCCAAACTCGTCCTGTCTGAGGATCGGAAATGTGTGAGACTCGGAGACACCCGACAGGATCTGCCCGACACCCCCAAGAGATTTGATCCTTGTGTCAATGTCCTGGGCTCGGAGAGGATCACGGGC
>NW_005844278.1:5133-6830 GCF_000455745.1 Alligator sinensis | reverse complement strand
GTGGGCCGTGTGGCTGCGGGATGGGGGATTCAAGGCCCTCACCTCCCCACCCCCGACCCCTCTCCCTCTGTGTGTGCAGCCCAGGCGGGTGGGGGTTTTCCTGGACTACGCGGGGGGCGAGGTCTCATTTTACAACGTGACCGACAGGCCCCATCTCTTCACTTTCACTGACACCTTCTCCGGGACCCTGCGCCCATATTTCAGTCCTAATCTCAATGCTGGGGGCACCAACGCGGCTCCCCTGAGCCTGTGCCCGGTCCCAGCCCAGCCCTGAGGGAATCCCTGTCCCTGCCATGACCCGCGGGGGGCACAGACTGTCCCCTCCCCGCGCCCCGACTGCCAGCCCCTCGGTGCCCCCGGGGTGGGGGCAGGGCTGGGGTCTCCATCACAGGAGCTGCTCCAGCCTGGACCCTGCTGCTGCCCTGGCCCAGGGCTCGTCTCCCAATCCCCACACGCACAGCACCCCGCTGGGAGGGACCAGCTCCAAACTCTCATCCCTCACTTCCAGATCCCTGCAGTCCCTCGGGGGTTTTACTTGGTTACATTGTTCACCTCTCTCAGCACTGTCCCCCTTTCCTCTCCCCTCCCTCCATTCCCTTTTATATTTAAAATAAACACCTCTGCATCGCACACCTGCTCTCTGCACATCATTTCCTGCAGTCTGATGGGGTGAGCGCTTGCTCCTGAAAGCTGATGCATCTGGGATTCAGTAAGTCTGGTGGTGCTCAAGCTTCTGGTGTGCGAGTCCAGGGCCACGCACCACGGGCCTCATGTGGGTCGGACGGCACAAGTGGCCCAGGCCCAGCACACGACACATTGTGCCCGAGTGCCCGGGGTACAGGGTGCCTGGGGGTGGGGAGCAGCAGGGAGGGGAGAACAGCATCCCTAGCGGTGCTCCTGGCAGTGCAGCTGCTACTATTTTTTCGCCTCCTGCCCCTGGGGTCGGTGCCCAGAGCATGTGCCCCAGTCTCCTACTTCACTCTGCTACATCCGGGGGCTCCCAACCAGTCCAAAATTTCACTCATCACCAAATCACTGGACCTGTGCGGTGGGTGACTTGGCTCTGCAGGCAAGCTCTGGCCCATGGCCCAGGGGTTGAGCCCTCCTGAGTCTATAAGGCGTGTCTCTATCCTGCCTTCTGTCGGACTTCACACTAACACAGCTACCTGCCTCTCTCAGTCCACAGCACTAGTTCTCCATTTTTTTTTTTGAGTCATTAGACTCAAGGCACCCTCAGAAAATGTCTGCTCTGTGTTTTCACTTGTTTTGCTACTAAAAATAATGCAGCAGTTCTTCTGATGCAAAGATCTCAGAAAGGCCACAATGGGTCAAAAATGGTTTTGACACTGGATTCTTATTTCAAAGCTTTGGGTTGGTTTTATGAATAGTGCAGAGGTGTTTGCACACCTACCAGTGCTAAGGAGCTGACAGCACCTGGATGAGAAGCACTGGTCCAGATCAAACTGGTATCAAAGCCCCTTTACAGCCCATCGCCTCCACTGTGCTGGGCTAGAGACAAAGATGTAGTTGGTGCAGATCTTGTGAGGGAACAGCGGGAGAGGCTGGACATCCACAAGTCAGCGGGCCTGGAGGGAATGCACCCAAGTGTGCCGAAAGATTCATACGTTCATAGACGTTAGGGTCGGAAGGGACCTCAATAGATCATCGAGTCCGACCCCCTGCACAGGCAGGAAAGA
>NW_005844278.1:1428-2515 GCF_000455745.1 Alligator sinensis | reverse complement strand
TAGCATCATGCCCCTCTTTGGCACCTGCCACAACAAGCATGTCATCTGCGATTATGTGGATTCCTGGAATGTCACCAAAAGCACTCACGATTCTTCTGTTGGAATACTTCGCTAGCTGACTCAACACCAAAGGGAAGGCGACTGAAGTGGTACGCAGCTCGGCTGATTCCTTGTCCAGTTCGACTTGCCCGTAGCCGCACCTTTCATCAAGAACGGTGAACAGCTTTTTACCTGACAAGCTCTTTTGCACATCCTCTACAGCGGAAATAGAAAAGCGCTGCCTCGATACTGCCTCGTTGAGGTCTCGCGGGTATAAACCAAGCGGTAGCGAACCATCCTTCTTCTGTGTGATCACAAGGCTATTGACCCAGGGTGCGTGGGCTTAGTCACCTTCGTAAGGACTCTCACAGCTTCCAGCATTTCAAGGGCAGTCTTCTACATGCCCAGGGTTGCACAGGGAATTTTTCTACACCCGTGCACCGCTGGTGGTACTGCCGGGTCGACACAGATGTGGTAGGTACCGGGAAATTGGCCCACCCCTTTGAAAACGTCCGGACATAGTTTGAGAAGGTCCGCCTTGGTTGCGGGTATTGCCGGGGCCATTCCCTGGACTCGTCTGATGGGGTCTCGCGTGGTGCATGCCACCCTACCAGGTATTGATGGGTCGCTATCGTCGGTTAGGTAGAAAGGTACATCAGATTCATTAGCACCAGATTTGCAGCCTCCAATGCCTGCACCTTTTGGTTTCATGGGTGCACCGCCAAATGCGACTAATGTAACATGAGTTGGAGCCTTGCATAGTTTTCCCTGCAAAGCCTTTGCTACAGCTACTGGAATAGCGTTTGCTTCTGCTCCAGTATCTAACTTCCAATAAGCTGGCAAGCCAGCGGTCATCGCTGTGCTATACCAGGGGTGTAGGTTGTAGCCGTGTTGGTCTAAGGACATAGGCAGACAATGTTCCTTGGGTGAATTTGATATCTTGTATTAGACCAACCCAAATAGTTGGAGAATAGTTATTAAGCAAGCTTTCGGGTTCAAAAACCCTTCGTCAGGCTAAGGAGGTTTCAGCACTTGGCGTGTGCTCTTC
>NW_005844278.1:0-587 GCF_000455745.1 Alligator sinensis | reverse complement strand
CCGGCCTTTGTGACTCCAAGGTGTAATGGCAGCTTCTGCTCCCACCTCCTCCAGTTCCCCCCAGGATTTCCAGCGGAGGACAATGCTGGCGCAGGTTTGAAATGCTCCATATTTCTGCCTTCTGAATGAAAGCTGTAACCCCCTTAATCAGGCTGCTGGTGACGCCACCGAGAGACAGGTCACTTCTGACACCATCTAGCATTGCCCTTGGCCACCGGGCTCCTGGGACGGGGTGCTCACTCAGACCTCCACGCCCCTGGGCTTCTGTCCTCGAGTCAGCCTTCAGCAGAGCGACTGGTGGGACGGCAAACAGCTTCATCTTTATTAGCAACAGGATCCAGCAACACACACGCTCACGACTTGCGCAGGGGAGAACAACAACCTCCACCACCCGCACACCGCACCCACCGGGCATCGGGGGAAGGACTGGAGCGTGCCACCGCAGGCCCCTTCCAGGCGCACGCCACGTACCACAGCCATCCCCAGCATCCTCTGGCCCCGTGAGCCTGCACGACACCCCTCCCGCAACGTCTCCTGCCCAGCGAGTGCAAGGCACCGCGGCGCCCCTGCCCACCCAGGCAGTCCAG
>NW_005844277.1:9430-9632 GCF_000455745.1 Alligator sinensis | reverse complement strand
AACGCCACCGGACACAAACCAAACGGATCGGGAAGGGATAGCTGATGCAAGCCGTTCTAAAACACCTCCCCCATATGAGAAAAAAAGCTGCAAAAGACTGAGGGGGCAGCGGGTAAACCGCTTTCAGAACTCATAGAGATTGCGTATGAAGTTTATGGGAATCGTGATCAGGTGGCAGAGAGGAGAGAGGAGAAACCTGAGG
>NW_005844277.1:0-8166 GCF_000455745.1 Alligator sinensis | reverse complement strand
GTGGCATCAGGGGTCTTAACTCAACCAGTAGGCCCAACTTGGAAGCCTGTGGGATACTATTCCAAGGTCCTAGATCCAGTGGCAAAGGGGTGGCCTGCATGTTTGAGGGCTGTTGCCGCCACAGCTACCCTTGTGGAAGAGGCCCAAAAGATTGTTATGGGAGCTGATATGGAAATACATACTCCACATGGGGTTCCCCAGATTCTCAGGGGAGAGGGAGGAACATTTTTAAACCCCTCCAGACAATCCAGATATGAGATCTTTCTCCTATCTAACCCAGACCTTACCTTCAAGCACACCACTGCTCTAAACCCAGCCACCCTGATACCAGAACCGGGACCTCCATGCCATGACTGCTTAGAGGCATTGACACAAACAATATTGATTCGTCCCGATTTGACAGATGACCCTCTCGAAAACGCAGAGGAGGAGTTTTTCGTGGATGGCTCAAGTAGTGCAACACATGGTCAGCGACACACGGGATGTGCTGTGGTAACGTTGACTGAGACTGTGTGGAAGGAAAAACTCCCTGCAAACTGGTCAGCGCAGGCAGCGGAACTTACTGCCCTAACCCGTGAATTGGAATTGGGAAAGGACAAAAGGGTGAACATTTTTACCAACTCACGGTATGCATTTGCCACCGTTCATGCCCATGGATTGCTGTGGAAAGAACGTGGGTTCATTACGGCCTCTGGACAAAGAATTGCCAATGGGCCACAAATTGTAAAGCTCTTGGACACCCTTCAGTTACCAAAAGAGGTGGCCATACTACACGTAAAGGCCCATGGCAAAGCTGCAGACGAGTGTCAGAGAAAAGGAAATGCAAAGGCTGACATAGCAGCCAAAGAAGCGGCACAGATAGGGGGGGAGGCAGAGTTTCAGGGATTGGTCCATGAAGTGCCCTTTTTCTTAGAAGACTGTAAAGTGGAGTATGGCCCAGGGTCAGACGAGCTAGCCACCGAGCTTAAGGCCAGTAAAAATCCGCAGGGATGGTGGATCGTACCTGGAGGAAAAGTGTTAATGCCTCGAGACTTATTGAGAGAAGTCCTCCACCGGTTACATTCTTCCACTCACATGGGAGGCACTGCAATGGGAGACTTGTTAACTCGTCAAATGGTGGCTCCAGGACTTTATTTGAAAGCCCAGAGAGTGGCCTCTCAATGCCCAACCTGTCAAAAGGTGAATCCAAAGTCTGCAAAACCACCAGTCCCCATGGGAGGGAGACCATAGACCCAGTATCCTGGACAGGCCTGGCAGATTAACTTCGATGAACTGCCCAAATCCGGTCGGTACCAATACCTGCTGGTACTGGTGAATCAGTGAATCAGTATTTGGGAAAGGCCTCCAGGGGCACGAAACTAGCAATTTGTGCAACATCGGTGGAGGACTGCCCGTGCGGGTCGGGGAAACCAGTTCGAGCTTACGCCATCCAAACTTTTAAAATACAAACTTGTCAGACACTCTAAAGGATTTGTATAAAACCAGTTTACAATTAAAAGAGTAAAAGGAAAAGTCTAGACTAAGGCATATAGAAACCTGGGGAATAATGTGAGTGTTTTCCACGCTGTCGCTGACCAAGGCTGGGACTAAAGAAATATTCATGAACTCCGTGCCTCAGCACAGAAGTTCCCTTGTGTGAAAGAAAAGAATATAAGCCGCTGACCAGGTCTGATACTAAGGTTGGGTCTAGCCGCCCCAAGGCTGTCTAGAATGGCAGACTTGAAAGCAAGGGGGCCCAACTGAAACCTCGTGACCCATCGGACAGGTTTATGCTTTCCCCATCCACGGAAACCATCCAGGTAACTGGCAGTTAATGTGACCAAATAACTGTTAGGACGCCACTTCGTGCGCTGCCCTCAGTTCAAGATTGGCACATCAAGTCCCTTACCCTCTTCCCTGTGTGAGTGCCCTGTGTGAATTGAGGGATGGGGGGCTCCGAGTCAAAAGATGTCCCAACCCCGCCAAAAGAAACCCCAGCAGGTTATATGTATGCACATTATGGTCAAAAGTCGTGTAAGTTTTTAGATAAATGGAATTGGTATACCAGGAATAACCCTCCAAAACAATTTCCTTCAGAAGGAACTTTTGATCGTGATAAACTTATCCACCTCCAAAAAGTTCTAGAGTCCTGAGGTAGCAAGACCCCTCAAACTCAATGGGATGTCTATTTTAACTGGTATGAAGAAGGTAGTAAGAGGCAACAAGAATCCTGGGTAAGGAGTCTTAAGGACTCCCAAGAAAAACTAAAAGCAGAAATTAAGCAATTAAAAAATGGATATAGCCCTGGCCAGGCTAATCTTCCCTCAGCACCTCCTACTCCTTTATATCCCCAACTAACTCATGAGACCGAGAATGAGTCTGTAGAAGATATTCTAGAAAGTACTTCTTGTTTGGCCCAACCACC
The DNA here is from genome assembly GCF_000455745.1 of Alligator sinensis. NCBI lineage: Eukaryota > Metazoa > Chordata > Crocodylia > Alligatoridae > Alligator > Alligator sinensis. Next base: position 5,762 of record NW_005844277.1, on the reverse strand, counting down.
ACCTTACCCCGAACACCTTCCACCTGAATTGGAAACTCCACCCTGTAGTCCAGAGGGCGCTTCTGCAGGCTCATATTCCCCTGTGGGTTTAAACAACAGTCACCCTAAAAATGGCCCTTTTATTCAAGTACCGTTGCGCCAATTACCAGGCGCACAAGGCTGGGTAACAGTACATGCCCCTTGGACACCTGGAGATTTAAGAAATCTAGTTAAAGAATTTCTTAACATCAGAGAAAAGCCCCAGAAGTTTAAAGATGAGCTCCAATCCGTTATTAACTGTTACAACCCTACATGGCCTGATATGAACCAACTTTTGCGTGTTGTACTTCCTTCTGAAGTCCGACAACACCTAACAGATGAGGCAGACTGGCCACAGCGAGACCCTGGTCATGGGACAAATCTCGCAACCGCCCAACACCAGTTACTAGAAGACATCTGTCATATGTCCTAAGAAAACTGATTGGGCTAAGATTAATAATTGTAAACAGAATAAAGAGAGTCTCCAGCAAACTATTTAGACCAACTCAAGTCTTTGAAAGACACTCCGGAATAGATGAAGCTACCCAAAACACTCAGAAAGCAATTGCAGCTGCATTTGTCCAAGGCCTACAGCCTAAATTAGGAGACCAATTGCGTAACATCTGTGTGGGCTGGCAAACAAAACCATTAAATGAACTAATTACGGTTGCCAACCATTGTTTAGCATGTCAGGAAAGAAAGAAAAAAAAATAATGAAGCCCAGTTAATGGCTTCGCAACTTCAAACTTATCACCCCAGAGGATGAGGATGTGGAAAAGGGAATTCATGAGGCCGAGAAAGGGGATGCAAGTGCTGGCAACGAATGTTTCCTCCATTGACCGTTCTTCCTGTTTTTACTGTGGTCAAAGCGGTCATTGGAAAGGGGAATGTCCCAACAGACCACATACCTCTACCCCTTCAACAGGAAACGCTGCAGATCAACATCAGCAATTCTCCCTAACTCTTCCACAAAATTCTTTATCTCAATATTAGAACCGCCTGAGGGATAGTAACTTCATCCTTTCACCACTCTTACCCATTGATCAGTCTGGACCCTTTGTAGAATGTACCATAGCGGGGAATAGGGTAACTTACCTTGTTGACACAGGGGCAAGTCGTTCCGCTTTGCATCTTTTTGATCTTCCCGATCCACCTCTTTCCAATGCTGTAGTTAATGCTGTCAGCATTTCTAACCAAGTAATTTCTCACATGTAACTCAACCCTTGTCCGTCACTCTTGGTCCTATCTCTGACCACCATGCCTTCCTTTTAAGCCGTTTTACCCGTTAATTTTTTAGGTCATGACCTACTTTGTAAACTTGGTTGTACTATTTATTGTACAGTGAATGGAGTTTTCCTTGAAGTACCAGCAGAAAACGAATGCGCAGTTCTTGCTGCTACGATTGAACCAGCAAACCCACCTATTTCTACAACAAGCCCTGATTTCAAGGATGAAATCCTTAACCAGGTACCCCCTGCCCTATGGTCACAGCATGCTAATGAAGTTGGGCAGATACACACCACTGAACCTGTTAAAATTAATCTGGATCCACAAAAGCAGCTCTCGTGCATTTCCCAGTATCCTCTCAGCAAGGAGGCTGAGCAAGGAATCGCGCTAGTCATTTCTTCCCTCCTTCAACAAAGTATCTTGATCCCCACTTCTAGTCCTTGTAATACTCCAATTCTGCTAGTTAAGAAACCAGGCAAAACTACTTATCACTTTGTGCAAGACCTGCGAGCCGTTAATTCTGTTGTTTTACCTATTTTTCCTGTAGTACCTAACCCAGCTACCATTCTTTCTTGCATCCCACTGGAAGCTTGTTTCTTTACTGTTGTAGATTTGTGTTCCGCTTTTTTTTCCAATTCCTATTCATCCAAATAGTCAGTTTTTGTTTGCATTTACTTATAAAGGCTTACAATATACTTGGACTAGACTCCCACAAGGGTATACAAAGTCCCCTTCTATCTTTTCACAAATTTTAAAGAAAAATTTAGACATTCAGTTCAAAAACTGTCCTGTCCTTATCCAGTATGTCGATGATCTTTTGCTTGCCTCACCTTCCTTTGAAGCCTGTAAAATGGATTCTTTACACCTTTTGACCTGTCTTGCTCTAAAAGGCCATAAAGCTTCTAAAGAAAAACTTCAGCTCTGCTTACCAAAGGTTCATTATTTAGGCCATGATATTTCCACTGGAAAAGTCAGCTTTCAACTGTGCAAGTTGAAACAATTCTCAAAATCCCTCAGCCCACAACTCTCTCTCAAATGTGCACCTTCTTAGGCATGGCCGGATATTGCCACCAATGAATTTTGGGCTATGCCTCAATTGTAAAACCCTTGCAAAATCTTACCTTAAAGAACACCCCTGAACCTTTGCAGTGGTCTCCAGAAGCCAAAAATGCCTTTTCCGTCATTAAAACTGCTCTTTCACAGGCACCTGCAGTGGGGCTTCCTGATTATTCAAAGCCTTTTACACTCTTCTGTCATGAAAAAGATAGCTTTGCTCTGGGGGTACTTACTCAATCCCATGGAGATAAACATTGTCCTATTGCCTACTATAGTTCAGCCTTAGATCCTGTACTTGGTTTCCACCATGCCTTTGGGCAGTTGCTGCTGCTGCCATTCTCGTAGAATCATCTGCAAATATTGTTTTAGCCTCGCCCTTAACTGTTGCTGTACCCCACTCAGTGGCCATACTTCTTTTAAAAACCCAAACTCAACACCTTTCAAATGTTCATTTAACTAAATATGAAATTCTGCTACTTTCTGCAGCCCACATTTCTTTAGTTCGGTGCCCTGTACTTAATCCTGCTTCCTTGTTACCTTGCACCTTCTGATGGCGAGCCTCACGACTGCCTCGCTGTTACTGCTCATTTAACTTTACCTTGGGTTGATCTTAAGGACATTCCCATTCCAAATGCTGACCTAGTCTTGTATGTTGATGGGTCCTGCCTGCCTAAAAAATTCCAAAGGCTCTCTTGTTGCAGGTTACGCTGTATGTTCCCAGCACGAGGTACTCGAAAGTAATTTTTTACCTTCTGTCTATTCTGCCCAAATTGCTGAACTTGTTGCCCTCACTCATGCCTGTACCCTTGCTAAAGGTAAAACTGTTAATATATATACAGATTCGCGTTATGCCTTTGGTGTTGTTCATGATTATGGGCAATTATGGAAACAGTTTCTTACCTCAAATGGCCCCCCCATTCGTAATGGTTCTTATGTAGCCGCCTTATTAGATGCCCTTCAGTTACCTGTTGCTATGCTATTATTAAATGTGTTGCGCACCAATCTTCCCAGGATGAAGTTATGTGTGGAAATACTCTGGCTGACTCTGTAGCCAGAGCTGGGGCCCTTTCACCCCCTCAGGCTGAGCAATTGTTCTTTTCCCATACCTATGAGCAGTCTCCTATTGCAACTCTTCATAATGTTGCACTTCTCCAAGATCAGGCCGCAGATTCTGAAAAAGACACCTGGAGACTGCATGAGTGCATATGACACCCTGATCACCTTTGGCGCTCCCCGGACGGCCGCCTGGTTGCGCCCAAGGTCTTACTTCCCTACCTTGCTCGCGTGTACCATGGAGTGGCCCATCTGAGCAAAGGGGAAATGATCGCAGCTATTCAACCTGATTGGTATGCTCCAAATTTTCCTTCTATAGCTCAGCACTACTGCCAGGCTTGTCCTGTGTGTCAAGCCCATAATGTAGGCAAACCTGTTAAAACTAAGAAAGCTGCACATCCCCTGCCTTGAGAACCGTTTGTAAATATTCAGATTAACTTTATACAAATGCCAAAATGTTGTAAATATCAATATGTACTTGTTATAGTTTGTATGTTTTCAAGTTGAATTGAAGCCTATCTTGTGACAAGAGCCGATACTAAAGCTGTCACTAAAATCCTTTTAAAAGGACCTTATCCTGCGATTTGAAATCCCACTTACCATCAATAGTGACAGGGGATCTCACTTTACTGGGTAAATTTTGCAAGAAATATGTAAAGCCCTGCAGATTCGACAGAACTTTCACTGCCCTTATCACCCAGTCAGCAGGTGCTGTAAAGAGATAAAACGGGATACTGAAAAATAAACTAGCAAAAAATCTGTGCTGAGACTGGTTTAAAATGGCCAGATGCTCTACCATTAGCATTAATAAGCATGAAATCCACCCCTAATCGGAAGACTGGACTCAGTCCACATGAAGTCCTGATGGGGAGACCTATGCAACTTCCATCCTCCCCCCCCTTACCACCGTCTCAGATTAACATCCATTTAGCTAATGATCTTGTATTACATTATTGTCAAGCATTAATGAAATGTGTTAAGGCCTTTCGTTCACAGGTCCAAAAAGCTTTACCCAGAGAGCCTGAAAAAGCCTGCCATTCCTTACAGCCAGGACATTAAGTTCATATAAAAATCCACCAAAGAATATCCAAAAAAAAAAAAAAAAATCAGCTTTAGAACCTCGCTGGAAAGGTCTGTTCCAAGTTCTTCTCACCACTAACACTGCAGTAAAGTGTCAGGGACTATCTACTTGGATCCACGCGTCACACTGCAAAAAGACTGTTCCTCCTGACGAAACCAAGGATTAAAAATTAAGACTCCGAGAAAAGAGCCCATTAATAACCGAACATGGAGTCCCTCCTGTTGACTATTTGTACTGGACTTTTAAACCTGGCCTATGAAAATGTGTGTTCATCTTTAATTAACCAAATTAGGATAAACTTAAATGTCTCTCATTGTTGGATGTGTAGTCATGTCCCTATCCATTCTACCGAAGGAATACCCATACCAGTACCCTTAAATGCAGCCCAAATGTCAGCTCCTTATTCACCCTTTCATGGAAACGAAACTTGGCAAGATATAAATTGTAACCGAGCTGACTATGTACAACTAGCGTATACCACCCCTGGAAAGTTTTGTTGGACCTGTAATGGATCTTGTGTAGCAGTAAAAGTCAGTAAGTGTACAGTAAAATTTAAGGTAAATGGTGCTTGGCTCTCTAACAGTTCCTGGATACCCAGTTATTCTCCCATTTCGGCTGAATATTTAGGTTATTATTCAGTATGAATGTTAAAACCAGTTTGTAACTTTTCAGTTACCGCACTAGCTGGTCACTATTTTGTATGTGAAAATAAGGCCTATAAAAATCTTCCTTCCGGTTGGAAAGGAACATGCTATGTCTCTGCAGCATATCCTGCCCTTACTATTAGATCTCACTTACCTAAAGGAAGAATTTGCAATGTTCGCAAAAAATCACAGAAAATCAAAGGTTTTGGGTTATAATGTTCCCCAACTGTGGCACAGGCTTAGCTATGTCCGAAATAAAAAGTTGCAGCATCCCTAGAGAAAATAGCTAATGCTACTGCCATTGGTTTCCGTAAAATAAAAGTAAAGAAATAAAAAAAAAGACAAATGACTCTACAAAACACTCCCCTTAGATTATATATTAGCTAGCAAAGGAGGTGTGCGCGCTTTAATAAAATCAAAATGCTGCATTTATATACCAGATGCTTCTAGTGCTATTGAGAACCAAGCCGAAATTATTAAAAAAGAAGCTGTTAAACTACACCAAACCGATCAATGGAGTCTTTGGAACTGGTTTGGCGGACTTGCGGCCAAATTCTTTTATATCACAATCATGGTCCTCAGGTTTATTCTCTTTCTAAAAGTACTCCTTTTGTTGCTACGCAATTGTAACCTTAGCGCATCCCGCAAAAAGCGCAACAGATATGTCTAACGTGATGCTGGGT
>NW_005844276.1:8884-9657 GCF_000455745.1 Alligator sinensis | reverse complement strand
GGGAGAAGAGGAGGAGGAGTTGTGCTATATGGTAAAGAGTCCCATGACTGCTCAGAGCTCCAGTATGAAACTGGACACCAGGCCTGTTGAAAGTCTCTGCGTTAGGGTTGGCAGGGATCAACAAGGGTGATGTCATGGTTGGGGTCTGCTATAAACCACCAGGCCATGAGCAGGAGGTGCATGATGTTTTCTTCAGACACCTAAGAAGTTTCCTGATCACAAGCCCTGGTTCTCACGGGGAACTTCTTCACCCTGACATCTGCTCGGAGGGCAATACGGTAGTACACAGGCAATTCAGGAAGTTTTTGGAAAATGTTGCTGAGAACTTCCTGGAGCAAGGTTGGGGAGACCAACTAGGGGCTGAGTTCTTCCTGATATGCCACTCAGAAACAGGGAAGAAGTGTTGAGGAATTTATTAGAGGATGGCAACTGGGGCAGCATTGCCTATGAGATGATTGAGTGTGGGATCCTGAGGAAAGAAAGGATAGAGAGAAGCGGAATAGGGAAAACAGACTTTGACTCCATCAGGGAACTCCTGGCTGGATGCCCTGGGAGGCCAGTCTGAGTGGCAAGGCGCCCCAGAGAGCTGGCTTTATTTTAAGGAAACCTTACTGAGGGCACCGAAACAAACCACCCCAATGTACATGGAAGCTGGTAGGCATGGCAGAAGACCAGCATGGCTCAGCAGGGAACACTTCAGTGACCACCAAAGCAAGCTGCAAGAAGAGGACACTGAGATCAATGACTAGGGAGGAGTATGAGAGTATTTCTCA
>NW_005844276.1:8052-8799 GCF_000455745.1 Alligator sinensis | reverse complement strand
CAAGTATGTCAGCAACAAGAGGAAGATGAAGGGAAGTATGGGTTCCTAGCTGAATGGGGGAGGCAAGCTTGTGACCGATGATGTGGAAATGGCTGAAGTGCTCAATGCCTTTTCTACCTCAGTCTTCACAGGGAAGGTCAGCTCCCAGACTCCTGCACCGGGCAGCACAGTTTGGAGAGCAAGTGAGCAGCCAACATTGGGAAGAGTTCAGTTTAAGAGCTACTTAGAAAAGCTGCATGTGTACAAGTCCGAGGGGCTGGACACAAGGCACCTAAAGAGCGGAGGGGAGCTGGCTGATATCCAGAGGTGTGCAGAAAAGAGCAGGCTTCCTCAGGTATATGAACAAGGTGGGGGAAGTCCCAAACTTGTAGTTGTAGAAAGCACCCAGACCACAAATGTTAGAAGCTGGAGAAGGAGACGGCCCTCCTCATTTCTCACAGAATCAGGGGAAGTAGACCTGGAAGGGACACTGGGATGTCATCTACTCCAGGCTTAAAGGCAGAAAAGATGGCATACAATCAGTGGAAGTAAAGGAATGTCATCAAGGAAGATGGCACCTCCATTGCTTGTGATTGCAGGGAGGTGGTTAGGAAGGCCAAGGCAGAGATGGAGCTAGGACTGGCGACCAGAATTAAAGATAATGAAAAGTCCCTTTTCAAGTACATAGGGAGTGAGAAGAAGGCACCGGGTAACATGGGCCCCTACAGGACAGGCTTGGCAATCGAAAACCCTTAATCGAATTTCCTG
>NW_005844276.1:5650-7607 GCF_000455745.1 Alligator sinensis | reverse complement strand
CGTTGTAATTAGGAAAGCCTAGACACATTGGCCCACTGATAGATTGGAGAAGGAGACAGCCCTTCTCACTTCTCACAGAATCAGGGGAAGTAGACCTGGAAGGGACGTCTGGATGTCATCAACTCCAGGCCTAAGGGCAGAAAAGATGGCATACAATCAGTGGAAGCAAGGGGCTGTCACCAAGGAGGATGACACCTCTGTTGCTCGGGACTGCACGGAGCTGGCTATGAAGGTCAAGGCAAAGATGGAGCTAGGGCTGGCGACCAGAATTAAGGATAACAAAAAGTCCCTTTTCAGGTCCAAAGGGAGTGAGAAGAATGCACCGGGTAACGTGGTGCTCCTACAGGACAGGCTTGGCAATCGAAAACCAGTAACGGACCAGGGGATGGCCCCATATACAACACAAATGTGATAAATCTTAGACTAATAGAAAATTAATGCTGGAAGCAGCATCTGGAGGTCTATCCCCCTGTACAAGGCACGATTATCCCTATCCAAACTACCCCATACAAAACCTTTTTCTAACCTGTTTCTAAAAGTATGCAGTCACCCGGTCACACCACTACAACACAGGATACACAAAGAAAGCAGCACCCCCGCCCCATTACAGAGAAAGGCCTCCACATTTGTTAGTGCAGTATTGCAACACCTTGTACATACCTTCAATGTTTGTAAGATTCCCTTGTGGAGAAGATCACTGGATCTTTCTCTTTTCTGGATTAACAAGTGTTCTTGAAGTTTGACTATTTGGGATCTGGAAGGAGGGAATGAGAAGGTTTAAAAGGGAGTGATAATGGTTTTTAGATAGTAGGTGTCAGTCATTACTCAGGTGCTGGGGCTTTCAGTCATACTTTCCTTGAACGGGTTGTAAAAGTGCTCTGAAGGTTTTCCTCCACACAACACTGAAGAGATGGAAATGATTTCCTGTAAGTGTGTACACACTAGAGCTCCTGTGCACGTCACGACTGCAGTGATGCTGGATACTGGTTGTTGTTTTATTCCACTATAGGGAAGCTGTAGGTACTTAAATCAGCTGCCAACATCCCCAGGTTTAATTAAATCAAGCCCCAATGACGTTCACGTTGCTAGTCCCTAAATCCTTTCAGGACCGGTAGCGGATACTTTCACCTTTCCAACAAGCAGCCTATGCCAAGAGCTCCAATAATGCAAATAGTGTGACCTTGCTTAGAATGGATGTGAAAGGAATCTCAGTAGAAACCACCATCTGTTACCATACAACTGCCTGAAAATTGGGACTTCTCTTCTATGGGAGATCAGGTAAGGTAAAAAATGTGTTTTTCTTGCAAATCAGAAAAAAATAATCAACATTTCCCAGAATGCCCCAGAGGACAGCATCTTCCAAAAGAAAAAAAAAAAAAGAAAAATATCAGCTCCACTTAATTACTTCTGAGAGTTTAGGTAACTGTCCAGAATTGACACCAAAAAGCAAATTTTGAAAGTAATGGATAGGATTATTTGGAGTGATAGTGACTCCTACTGTTGAGCAATTTGAAGCTAGTTCAGGCAAAGTGGTTTTCATACAGGAAACAAGCAAGGAGAAGTCTGCGTCGAGCTGAAAGGCAGAGAGGTGGCACAATCTCCTTCCTTGGAGGTTCTTAAGACTGGGCTAGACCAAGCCATGGTTGGCATGACCCAACTGGAGACAGTCTTTCTTTGACTGCAGGTATAGGGATTTGTCTGACCCAGAGTGGTGGGGCAAGACTCTCTAGCTCATGATCTTGGGGGTTTAGTCTGAGCAGGAGCTTCGGCATATCATTCAAAATCCCCACCCTTGATTTCAGCCAACACCCGATGCTGGACTAGATGACACTCTGAAGTCCCATCCATCCCTAATTTTCTATGCTTCTATCATCATATGAGAGGAGTGGTGCTGTAAAACTCTGAGGGATGTTTTCCCTGTAGCTAACGCTGCTCTAAACCAATGACTAATCTTAGG
>NW_005844276.1:3168-4497 GCF_000455745.1 Alligator sinensis | reverse complement strand
TCTGCAGAATTGCTAAGGGTGTGCTCTATGCCATCTTCCCAGTTGTCGACAATGATACTGAAAATAAACTGGTTCTGGACCAAACCCCTGGAGCACTCCACTTGATTCTGGCTGCCAGATAGATAGTTTAGAACCAGGTTTCCCCACCCCACTCCTCCATGTCTAACCATAAGTTGAAATTCCTTCCTGATCCCAAGTATAGGGTTTTTTTCTGACTTAGAGTGGTGGGGCAAGACTTTCTAACTCATGATCTTGAGGGTATAGTCTGACAGGAGCTTTGGCATATCAGTCAAAATCCCCAACCTTGATTTCAGTTAGCACCCAATGCTTCTAAAGGTAGAAGAAACCCCCCACCCCATGACTCATGTAGCAAAAGGAGGGGGGAGAAAATCCTTCCTGATCCCGTGCAGCAAACAGCAAAGACCAGAGCAAGTGGAAATAACCCGAGACGAACATGGATGTAGCTATTCCTAGATCATGCCTGACCAATGCTTATCCATCCCCTTGAACACCTCCAACGATGGAGATTGCACAACATCCCTAATCAGTCTAGTCCAATGCCCCATTGATCCATCAGTGAAGACGTTCTCCTGATAACGAATCTGAACCTACTTTATTGCTGTTTTGGATTTTCTCTCTTCTCCCTTTCTCTACTCCCCTTTGTCCTGCTTCCCTCTGGCCCTTGCCCCATTCCTTCACATCTCCAACGATAACGTGTATGTGGAAATCATTCCACTTTTCCCCCAAGCTAAGGTCGGTATCTGTGGTATCTGTGATCTGTCGGTATCTGTGGTAGACGAGCCTCATCTGCTCGTCTACCACATGCTACCATGTCATTGGTCCCTGTCTTTCTATCCCTGCATCCTCCTGGGCTGGTGTGCTGTCCTCTATTGCAGTACTTAGGAAGAAAGAGCAGATAGGACTCTGACTATGACTTCCCTGGTGGTTGAGATGGTGTTCATTTTAGAGTCCAAACCTGGGAGCTGACCAGGGGATGGTCCCATGTACAAAGTAAGTGTGATAAATCACAGACTAATACAAAAGTAGGACTGGAAGCAGCTCTGGAGATCATCTCCCAAGTCAATGCATCATCTTACCTATACAAGCTATCCTTTATGAAACCTTGTTTAAACTGTTTCTAAAATGATGCAGACACCCTGTCACACCACTACAAGGGATATTGCCCACAGTCACTAAAACTACCAAAATTTCCTGCAGGGAAAAGAGGGAGATGAAGACTGTCAGCATCCTGCTCCTGCAAGTGTTTTTAATCACATTCAGGATATAGAAATAAGCCACCAGCCCACTCCACCCCATTACACAGAAAGG
>NW_005844276.1:0-2690 GCF_000455745.1 Alligator sinensis | reverse complement strand
CCACTGCCCCATTGGTCCATCAGTGAAGACGTTCTCCTGATAACGAATCTGAACCTACTTTATTGGTGTTTTGGATTTTCTCTCTTCTCCCTTTCTCTACTCCCCTTTGTCCTGCTTCCCTCTGGCCCTTGCCCCATTCCTTCACATCTCCAACGATAACGTGTATGTGGAAATCATTCCACTTTTCCCTCAAGCTAAGGTCGGTATGTGTCAGCCTCATCTGCTCATCTACCACATGCTACCATGTCATTGGTCCCTCTCTTTCTATCCCTGCATCCTCCTGGGCTGGTGTGCTGTCCTCTATTGCAGTACTTAGGAAGAAAGAGCAGATAGGACTCTGACTATGACTTCCCTGCTGGTCGAGATGGTGTTCATTTTAGAGTCCAAACCTGGGAGCTGACCAGGGGATGGTCCCATGTACAAAGTAAGTGTGATAAATCACAGACTAATACAAAAGTAGGACTGGAAGCAGCTCTGGAGATCATCTCCCAAGTCAATGCATCATCTTACCTATACAAGCTATCCTTTATGAAACCTTGTTTAAACTGTTTCTAAAATGATGCAGACACCCTGTCACACCACTACAAGGGATATTGCCCACAGTCACTAAAACTACCAAAATTTCCTGCAGGGAAAAGAGGGAGATGAAGACTGTCAGCATCCTGCTCCTGCAAGTGTTTTTAATCACATTCAGGATATAGAAATAAGCCACCAGCCCACTCCACCCCATTACACAGAAAGGCCCCTCATCCCCCACAGGTCTCTACCCATGTGTCTCTACAGTAAACTTCCTTCCTGCTCCCAAATGTGGTGCTCCCTGGGCGGACAGGTCCCTGGGTGGACAGGGAAAACCCTTTAGCCTGGGCTGCAGCCAACACCCCATGCTGCTGAGGAAGGCAGGGCTGTCGGGAGAGGGGGGTCCTGACACCGTTAGCAACAGGAGAGGGGAAAAATTATTCCCAACCCGATGTTGCAAAGCCTAGCCACATTGGCCCACTGATGGACACAGCCTGTTACAAGCCACAGCGAGATCCTCTGACTTGTGGTCAGCAGTACGTCCAATGAGAGACTCTGGACAGTCCTTCCGGCTTCAATATCTGTGAATCCTGTGTGTTTGCCCATGGGCTCTGCTTCTGAGCTGTGCAGGGCTCTAGGGGAACAGTCCCACGAGACCTCCCAACATATCCATAGACAACTCACTGACTGCGACGTCAGTCCCTTCATTGCAGTACAGCTCCAAGGCAGCTGCACGCCCAGCTCTTCTTCAGGGACTCATCGTTTTGGTTCATCTCCTCTCAGTTCTCCTGCACAGCGAGGAGTGCACGCCCCCGAGAAACCTGCACCCCTGGCATCTAGATAGCACAGTGATGGGGGGCAAGAGATTGGAGGCAGGAGTAGATGGTCAGTAATCAAGCTGCCCTAGGATTTAATGTGGGAAACTGAAGACAAAAACAGTAAAACAAACACAGTAAGTAATTTATTCAATTCCATAATGTTTGGGTTTTAATAGAGAGGATCTTTTATAGAAATTATAATGAATTATTAAAAATTATTTCAGAACTTTATTCTCCATATGATAACATCTCTACAGTTGTTAGAAAAAGTAAGGAGAGAAGTATTTTCATGAAAAATAGCAGATTTCTGTCCTGAAATGTTTACCATTTCTACAGTAATGTAAGTGAGCGGGGAAGCAGGACAGCAGCCATGCCCTGCGCATCACAACCTGCCCTGGGCTTGGAGCTGTCCTGCTGGCATGTCTCCATCTTCATCAGTAACCCCTGAAGTACCAAGAGTCATCTAGTTTGCTGGCCACTGAAGATTTTCAGACTAAACGAATAAAGAAAAGGTCAAATATCTTTGAAATACATGACTTACAATATATAGAGACCATGCAGGGATGTTGACAGCCTATGCTTATATATATTTCTGAGACTTGAAGCCAGTTTGAACACACAGCCTTGTGCACATCCTGCCAGCCATTTGTTTGCAATCTTTCCAGATGACTTAGACCATAAGATGCTGGCTGTGTCTAGGCTCTATGTCCCTAGGAAAATGGAAATACTATGGGATGACCATTTTGATTTCATAATTTAATGCTCAGCTGCCCATGGGTGAGATTCATGCACCGACATTCATAAATTGATAGGATCTGGGGTTGTAATTATTCCCTTTTCCCAGGTCACATGGACTTGCAATGGACCTGCATCTGAGGTGAACTCACATGGCCCCTTGGACTACGAAGGAGCTAGCCCAGTTTATGCCAGTGTGACAGTGCACTGACAACTTCTCCACTTTCACAAACGTGGGAAATGTATGAGCACTAGTGAGTGGCAGTGACAAGGTGTCTGCAAAAGCTCGGTTAAAATACTTTTACTGTTTGCTTTTTGGCTGCAATGTCTCTATAATCTGCATATTTAAAAAGTATCATGAAAAATATTGTCACTTTGGGAACCCTGATTTTTATCACATAACTCCCTTTGAACTGAAAATAAGGCAGACCTCTAAAAAATTCGTCATGGACAATTGTGGATAAGAAATATGGGTTTTTTTGTCTTCCTTCCCACTTTTCCCTCAAGCTAAGGTTAGTATGTGTCAGCCTCATCTCCTCGTCTCCCACTTGCTACCATGTCACTGGTCCCTCTCTTTCTACCTATGCCTGCACCTGGGCTTGTGTGCTCTCCTCCACTGCA
>NW_005844275.1:5737-9736 GCF_000455745.1 Alligator sinensis | reverse complement strand
TTGGCCCAACACCAGCGTATCCACACAGGGGAGAAACCACATAAATGCTCGGAGTGTGGGAAGAGCTTCACTCAGTGCTCCCACCTGGCCCGGCACCGGCGCATCCACACAGGGGAGAAGCCATATCAGTGCTCACAGTGTGGGAAGAGCTTCAGCCGGTCCTCCCACCTGACCCGGCACCAGATTATTCACATGACGGAGAAGCCATATCAGTGCTCGGGCTGTGGGAAGAGCTTCACCCAGTTCTCCAGCCTGGCCCAGCACCAGCTTATTCACACAGGGGAGAAAGCACATTAGTGCTCAGACTGTGGGAAGAGCTTCATTTATTTCTACTACCTGACCAGACACCGGCTCATGCACACAGGGGAAAAACCACTTTGGTGCTTGGAGTGTGGGAAGAGATTCGCCCGATTCTCCCACCTGGTCCAGCACCAGCGTATCCACACAGGGGAGAAACCACATAAATGCTCAGAGTGTGGGAAGAGCTACGCTCAGCCCTCTGGCCTGGCTAAGCACCAGCGTATCCACACAGGGGAGAAGCCATATGAGCGCACAGAGTGTGGGAAGAGCTTCAGCGGGTCCTCCCACCTGGCCCAGCACCAGATTATTCACATGAGGGAGAAGCCATATCAGTGCTCAGACTGCGGGAAGAGCTTCAGCCAGTCCTCCCAATTGGCCCAGCACCAGCTTATCCACACAGGGGAGAAGCCATATCAGTGCTCAGACTGCGGGAAGAGCTTCAGCCGGTCCTCCCACCTGGCCCAGCACCAGATTATTCACATGAGGGAGAAGCCACATCAGTGCGCGGATTGCGGAAAGCTCTTCAACCGATTTTTCTGACCTAGCCCGGCACCAGCGCATCCACACAGGAGAGAAGCCACATCAGTGCGCGGATTGCGGAAAGCTCTTCAACCGATTTTTCTGACCTAGCCCGGCACCAGCGCATCCACACAGGAGAGAAGCCACATCAGTGCTCGGATTGCGGAAAGCTCTTCAACCGATTTTTCTGACCTAGCCCGGCACCAGCGCATCCACACAGGGAAGAACCCACATCAGTGCTCGGAGTGTAGGAGGAGCTTCACTCAGTCCTCCGACCTGGCCAGGCACAAGCTTGTCCACATAGAGAAGAAACCATATCAGTGCTCAGAGTGTGGGAGGAGCTTCCCCCACTCTTCTACTGTGGCCCAGCACCAGTGCATCCACATCCAGGATCATCCATAATTGTGCCAGCAAAGTAGGGAGGGCTTTGGGATGTCTACCCGCTCAGCACCTACCAGTGTCTGTAGCCAGGCAAGCAGCCTCATGCTGGTGGACTGCAGCAAGAGTTCCCCCATGATTCCCCTCTGCTAGGGCCCTGCAGAGCCCAAAGGGCACAAATTCTGTCTCTGAAGACTTGATGAGGGGAAGGGGTTAAAAGGAAACATCTCAGCTAGATGCCAGCCCAGATGCCGGGGAAACCTGTGAGGAGATGATCTTTGCATCTGCCTTGGAGCCTGTGCCATCCCCATCTTTCTCTAAAAGCAGCCAGTGCTTCCAGGGTCAGGTGAAGTGCCTTCACGATAGGATGCCTTCCTGTAGACAACTGGGTCCAAATGCCACCCGGGTCCAAATGCCACCCAGGGACAGGGACTGTTCGACTGCCTCCCAGCTTTGTCCTCCTGCTCCCAGGGTTGTGGTGTGTGAGGCTCTTGCGTTGCAAGAAGGAAGCCGTTTATGCTGGGGAAGCATTTCCTGCCTTCCACCTTGACCTTCCCTTTCCTCCCAACCACATCACTCTGCTCCCAGGCCTGCACATGCCCTTTGGAGTCTGCAGGAAGCTGCTACTGTCACCCCGTGAGCCCAGGTTGGCAGTTTTGCTTCTCAGCCCCTTGTCACAACTCTGCAGCACCATTTGCCAGCTGCCCCCGCCCTCCTTCCTTTCTCTATAACAGAGTCCTTTCTAATCAAGCCCCACAAGTAACAGATTCATAGTTGTTAGGGGCTGGAAGGGACCTTACTGATTTTTGGGTCCAGCCCCGCTGTGCTTGGGCAGGAAAGACCGCAGGGGTCAGATGACCCCACCAAGACGGGCATCAAGACACTTTTTGAAGATCACCTTTAGGGAGAGCCTGTTTCAGACCCCAAAGAAGTTCTTTTCTTATGTCCAGTCTGAAGTGATCTTCATTCAGCTTGTGCCCATTATTTCTAGTCCTCCCCTGGGGGGCCTTGGTGAAGAGATGCTCCCCCAGGCCCTGATGTACTCCCGTGATATATTTATAGGCTGCCACCAAGTGCCCTCCGAGTCATCTTTTCTGCAGGCTGAACAGTCCCAAGTCTTTCAGCCTCTCTCACATGACCTGGTTTCTAGGCCTCTAATCCTGCACGTGGCCCTCCTTCGGACTCTCTCGAGCTTCTCCACATCCTTCCTGAAGTGCAGCGCCTATAACTGGATGCAGTCCTCCAGCTGTGGTCTCGCCAAGGCCAAGTAGAGCAGGAGGATGACGTCTTTAGACTTGCTCGAGATGCCTCAGCAGATGCATGGGAGTGTTTGATTAGCTCTGCCAGCTACAGCATCATGTTGGTGTCTCATGTTCATGTTGTCTGTCATGACACCCAAGTCCCGTTCAGTTGTGGTGCTGGCAAGCGTAGCACTGCCGCGCCTGTAAGTGTGTTGTGGATTATTTCTCCCCAGATGGAGCTGTAAAGAAACCCTTTTTTTCTTGGTGGCCTCCCTTCTTGGAGTCTGCCCAGCCCCACCTCTGCTTTCCAGCTCTGGCTGCTGGATCCACCTGGTCTCCTAGGTGATGCCCGTGGGAGCGGGGGACTCGGTCTTCCTTTGTTCCAGCTTCCTGCCCAGATACTTGTGGGGCACTGGTCTCTCCGCCGGGGTGGGGGCATTGCTGATGTTGCTCCAGCTCACTAGTCTGCATCAGCCGTGCTCTGAGGATCCTGGTTTTTGATTGGAACGTAGCGATGAGGTCAGAAAAGTGATAAAAAGAGGTCGCTCTCTCTTGGGAGAGGCAGACATTTTTGGGGATGCTGAAACAAGCAGAAGGACTCCAGACCTCCATCAGTCTGTGGATGGACATGTGAGTAACTTACCTGAAATTTCGCCAGTAATTTAGGATTAAGCGAACTAGACATGTATCACACGGGCCAACAAGCCCATTCTGTTTTGCTCAAGGTGTTGTTTTTCTAATACTCTTCTATCCTGTACTCCTTCCCCATTCTCCCTCGCTCAGATTCATGAAAGCTATCTGTTCTAGCACACCTAGCTGCGAGTGCTTGAGAGGAGGGACAGGCCTTTACACTCCTAGCACAGCTCGGTGGATTATTACCTGAAACCATTCTGGGTGGCTCCAGGCTATACCAGCTATACTACCAGGGGGAAAAGCACCCCCAAGGTCTGCAGGGTCTGTCTACCCCAGGCGGCACAGAGTCCTAACGGAGCCCAGAGCCCAGGGGATGGCAGTGATTACCCCAGGCTTGCAGCTGTGGGGTCGGTTGGATGTAAGCACCCCAGGGGAGACACCTGAAGCTTGGTTTTGGTTAGGCACGTGAGGTGGGTGGCTCAGTGTAGTAGCACCCCTTACTATCTCACCACAAGAGTACTTTGCATTTCTCTGTATTAAACAACAGCAGGTTGAGGTCTGCCCACTTCACAAGCTTGTCCAGGTTGACCTGTAGTTCCAATCTGTCCTGGGCCATGACCACACTCCCCCATAGTGTTATGTCTCAGCTCTGTGTTCTTGGGCAACCCTGGCACAGGATGCAGTCTGTCTGACTCACAAAGGACTCACCCCCCCCTCCCTCCCCTCCTCTACCTAAATGAAACTGATTAAGATGCAGTGAGAGACACACCTAAGACCCTCACCAGATAAGGGTGATAAGAGTGAAACAACTGCCCTAGGTCTCATTTACATCCGAGATGGAACCAGATGACCATTCATTTACATGAGAGATGGAGAACAGAAAGCCTGAAGCAGAGACTGCAGTGAATTCTGGGACCAGAGAAGCAGG
>NW_005844275.1:2495-5050 GCF_000455745.1 Alligator sinensis | reverse complement strand
CATCCTTTGTAGGCTTCTCATTTTAATTTCAGGACATCCGTGACTTCCCTGCTGAGCTCTTCTGCTGCCTTTCTTACAACTTCCATTGGGCTTTTAGGATTACTTCCTTGAGGAAGAGCCACTCTTCTTGTACTCCCTTCCTCATCAGACGATGGTCCCGCAGGGCCTCGCCAACCAGTCTCCTGAGCTTGTGAAAATCAGCTTTTCTAAAATCAAGGATTTCTACCCTACTGGTCGATTTCCTTGACTTATGGTACATGGAGAAAGTGATTATCTCATGGTCACTGTCGCCCAGTTTCCCCTTGATCCTCAGGTTACTCAGTAGATCATCTCATTTGGCCAGAACCAAGTCTAGGACTGCCTTGCCCCTCGTCGACCTGTAGACTTCCTGAGTTAGATAGAAAGCGTGAGAGAGCTTTATAAGCAATCGGATGTGGCTGAGTGTTCATTTCACGAGATGTCTGGGTAGTTGAAGTTACACATGATGACCGTGCTCTGAGAGCACGCGGCCTCTGCCAGTTCTCTGGAGAATTCGTGGTCGAGATGTTCCTCTTGGTTCGGAGGTCTGTAATAAATTCCTATGGTCCTACCCCTTCCCTGTGTTCTCCCCATATCTTGACCCAAAGGGTCTCAAGTCATCCTCCTTTGTTTCCAAACTTCCCTTCTAGGGAGGTGCAATGTTCCTTCATGTAGAGAACAACTCCTCCACCCTTCTTCCCAACATCATCCTTCCTATACAGGGTGTATCCCCCTTTGCCTGTGGTCCAGTCATAGGTGGAGTCCCACCAGGTCTCTGTAATCCCTATGAGGTCATATTGATTGTTGGTTAGCAGGAGGGCTAGTTCCTCCTGCTTGTTTCCCATGCTTCTGGTGTTAGTGTACAGGCAACGAAGCCTGCCAGTGGAGGCCCTAGGCTTCCTGATGAGCTGTGGGATAATCTGTGCATTGGCCAGTGTCAGAGAATGTTTCCTGTTGTACCCTGAGACGTTGGTTTTGAGGTTCCCATTTCTCATGCTTGTGCTAGTAGCTGCTGGTGTGTCCCCCAGTGATCTCAGTTTAAAGCCCTATCCAGGAGGTCCGCCATTCTAGCCAAGAAGAGCTGCTTCTCCTTCAGCATGAGGTGGATGCCATCTCTTCCCAACAAGCTGCAGTCCCTGAGGTGCATGCTATGGTTGAAGTAGCCGAAGCCCTCGCACTAACACCATCGCCGGAGTCTTCTCTTTACTTCTCTGCATCTATCCCTCCTGTACCTGTGACCCATCACTGGGAGGACCGAGGAGAAAACTACCTGTGCCCCCGACCCCTTCAGCCAAGCCCCCAGAGCCCTGTGCTCTCATGACCCAGGATTGTTCCTGGCTGTGTCATTCGTGCCCATGTGGAAGAGGAGCATGGGGTAGTGGTCGGAGGGCCAAGCAAGTTCTGGGATCCTTTCAGCCACATCCCGGATGCGAGCCCCTGGGAGGCAGCAGACCTCACAGGTTAGGGGGTAGAGACCTCATTAGGGAGTGTAACCCATAAACATAGGCTTCGTCTCAGTGGGGGTCTCAGGGGTGTGAAGCGGGGGTGCAGGGAGGGCTCTAGCAGGGGGATGATTTGTGATGATTTGTTCTGATTTGTGATGGTGTAGTGCATATAGACGGGACTGCGTAATAACTTAAAAATAAAGCCTCACTCTTTTATATTGTGCGCGTGTGTGTGTGTGTGTGTGTGTGTGTAGGTTTGTGAGGGGGTGTGGCTGTGGGGGGTATAGGGTATGTTGCGGGGGTGTATATGTGGAGGGGTTGGGGGTCAGGGTGTGTGTGTGTGTGTGTAAGGTATGTAGAGTGTGAGGGAAAGTGGGGGTGGGGTGTGGGGAGCTCCACACACTCCCCCCATGGTGTGTAGCTCCCGCTGCCTGGAGCAGCAGGTGGTGGGTGGGGAGCCCAGGGAGCTTGTGCCCCATGCAGGCACTGGCGGGCCACGGCTCTGGCCACCTCTGCAGCCAGGGGTCAAGAAGTGCACCTTGCCCGGCTGCCTCTATCACAGGGGCTCCACGCTGTGCACCTGCAGCTCCTGCACTCGCCGCAGGGAAGCCCCGCACTAGACCCACAAGGGAGCAAGGGGCAGGGCTCCATCTACTCCTGGTGGGGTCCACTGACCCGCACAGATGGAGGTAGGAGAGGCAGCTGAGTCCAGCGTGGGAGCTGCAGGCACGTGGACCGCTATAGCGGCGGCAGCATTCTGCGGGCCCAGCGTTGCAGCTGGAAACCACACGCAATGGCATGGAGGTGGCCAGCCCGGCCAGGCACCTCGGCAGAGCGCAGCTCCCAGCTGCAATGCCAGGACTGCAGAACGCAGCAGGAGCCAGCCCGGCCCCTGTGGTTCCCAATTGGCTCCTGCTGCCAGCGGCCCTGAGACCCGGCGTCCCACGCTTTGGCTCACTGCCACTGTCTCCCACCCCCACCCCGCCTGCCACTGCTGCCTTTCCCTGCCACTTCCCTTTCTTCCCTGCCCACCACCACCGCTCAAATCCCCCACCCTGCCCGCCCGCCCGCCACTCCACCGCCTGCCTCGCT
>NW_005844275.1:0-948 GCF_000455745.1 Alligator sinensis | reverse complement strand
GCTGGTCTCCCTTCCTGGCCAGCGGGGGGGGCAGTGGCTCCTGGCTGCTGCTGCCACTGGCCCAAGCCCCGTGGTACTGGTAGGGAAACACCAGCTCCAGACTTGCCCTTCCAGGGTGAGCAGCAGCAGCAACAGCACTGGGCAGAAGCTCTTGCTTAGGGTGAGGGGAAAGCAGCCCTCGCTGTGCTGGGCAGCACTCACCTACACACACATTCCCATACTGCCCCCACCCCACACCCCCAGTATGCAACAGACTGGATTTGGGGCTATTATGCAATCACCTGTCTATATACGCAGCACAAAAATAAGGACTTAAAATAAAATTAAAATATGTTATTGTGCATGTTTGAGATTTGTATATAATTTCCCTCCCCCATTCGAAGATGGTAAACCCCCTTCCCAAAAGGAGTACTGGGGGCAGAGGGAGGGACTTCCCAGGGGAAAGGTCAGGGGTTAGGGGGCAGGACTTCTGGTCCCAAGATGGTGACCAGGGGGCAGGGTGTTTGTCAAGGAGTGGGGCCACCCTGGCGGCTCTCAACAGCTCACCAAACCCCATTCAGCGGCCCTCCAGCCAAAACAATTGCCCATCTCTGCTCCGAACACTGTATCCCTCTGACACAACCAGCTGTGGGAAACATGAAACATTTGAACCCCACAGTCTGTGGCAGTCCGGTACCTACCTGCAGACTTTGGCACCATCTCCCCACAGCGCTCCCACAAGTCTTGTCCCCTCTCCCCAGTCAGTCCCAGGTCTCCTCTCTCTCTCTGGCCCACGCTTCGCTGCTTCCAGGCAGCTGCCCCTGCTCCATCCCTGCTCGTCACCAGTTCCCTGCACCATGCAGCGTTCCCTTCCTTAGCAGCCACTGAGATGCAAGGACCTTTCTCAGTGCACCTGGCTTTGGGCTGAGCCTGGCCACCATGGCCAGGCAACTCCAATTACCGAGGGAG
>NW_005844274.1:9084-9742 GCF_000455745.1 Alligator sinensis | reverse complement strand
CCGGTGGCCTAGGCACAAAGGGCCTCGGGGCAGATTGGTTCTATAGGGATTTCGCGGCTGAATTACCACTGCCAACATGCAAATGTTGGACTGGTCTTCCTTTTGTTTTTCTTTTTTCTTTTTTTCTTCCCTTCCATTAAAAGTTTTAGTAGCGATGGCTAAGATTTCTGCCATGGATTTACCCTCAATGCCCTCAGTGTTATGTTGAAGCTTCTTTCTAATATCTTCGCTAGCCTGATTTATGAACACAAGCCTTGACACAGGCACAGTGGCAGGTGTCTCGGGGTCCATGTTTCCATACTGATGTATAGCTTTACAGAGTCTTTCAAAGTAGTCTGAAGGGTGTTCTTCGGGACCCTGAACAGTAGCTGTCACTTTGGACCAGTTTGTAGTTTTATCTCCTGCTTTTTTTAATCCTTCTAAAATGCTGTCTTTCAGCATTCGTATTGAATTTTGCCTCCTTTCCTGATTGTAATTCCAATTTGGATTTTGCCTAGGCACGCCATTAGGCATGGGGTGGTTTTCATGGGGCTGATCGGTTAGAAATTGGTCAGCATGGCGTAGTACTTGAGTCTTCTCGTCCATAGTTAAGAGGCTTTTGAGAAGCTGCATGACATCTGACCAGGAGGGGTTATGAGTCATGAAAATGGTTTTGAAG
>NW_005844274.1:5613-7634 GCF_000455745.1 Alligator sinensis | reverse complement strand
TGCCATACGAGACTTGGACAGTTCTGCCCGTCCCTCCAAATGTTTCCAATTCTTAATCATAAAATCAAGGGGTGAATCGGGAATGACTTTCCCTAGACCGGAACCCATGATTATATCCAAGCACAAGCAGTCTTATTTCCCTAAGTTCTACCTGCCTAGAAGCTGTTTCGTCCACGTACAACAACCGGTGTTCTCGGACCCCACTGGCTTTCTCCGTGAGGAGGGGCGTCTTGAGTCCGAGACCCTAGTCATTGGCCGTTATAACAGCATTTCTACCTTATATCTGTGTCTTTCGCCTTTCGGCTAGGCTGCTGGCTCTAACAGCGTTTAAATCAGCAGACAGATACCCTCAAAGACTGCTTCCAGAGACCTCTAGAGGTAAAACCAGAAACCCAGAAACCAGATAGAAACCAAAAACATACCTGACCTGAGGTACTCGCCGGTACCGTTCCTTTACCCGACTTGAGGATCTCGCCTTATTGGTCCCGAGGGGACCATCCACCTCCCGAGACTAACCCGATAGGTGAACTCACCTGGTGCGCGCTGGGGTGTCGGGGGATGGAGGTCTCCAAAGGCGTCAAGCTAGACGGGTCCCATCTGGGGTGCCAAATTGTGGTGGGAGAAACCTCCCTAAGGTTCGTTGTCTAGCTGTAATTTGATTGACAGACAACGCGGGTAAAGAAAGACAGCTGTTTATTTGCTCGAGCAAAGACCATAAAGCCAGCAAAAGGCAAAATGCCCCCCCACCAAGGGTGAGGTGATCTTTTATACTTATTACAACAAGGCAAGACTTACAGGGTTAACAAAAAGCAATACTTGGGCGGTGCTTTACAAATCTTTGTCCCAGTCCCTGCACAAGAAAACGGAGGTGAAGAATTTGTTAAAGAGGTCTGCCTTCTCCTCTGGCGTGACCACCAGATTGCCCAGCACATCTTGCAGGGGCCCCACGTTTCCCGGAGCCTTCTTCATCCTCCCTATATATTTGAAAAAGGACTTTTTATTATGTTTGATCTTGGACGCTAGTCCTAGCTCTATGTCCGCCTTAGCTTTCCTAACAGCTCCTCTACAGGCCTGAGCAACGGAGATCACCAGTGGCTCTGTACCCACCGCCGCCTCTTCCCGGTCCTGCAAGCAGAGGGGGATCATCAGCCATTCCCGGACTTCCTTGGTGAGCCAGGGGGGGTTTGGGAAGTCTTGCCCCCCTTGCTTCTTGTTGGGATTGTCACCCCTTGGGCCCTGGGAACAAAGCTCCATGTCGGGCTCTTTGTCACCTGCATGAACCCTGCCCTGGACCCCCAGCCCTCACCCCCTGCTGCACCCACTTCTGGGGAGGGGGTGGGAAGGGGAGGAAGGCACAGCTGCAACTACCCCAGGGCCTATGCCTACCCCAGGGGTCTGTCTCCTGCCCCCATGGTGCTGGCTGCACTAGAAAGGGCTCCACGTGCAGCTGGAGCACCCTGCACGGCGTGTGTGGGGGCAGCTGCCAGACCACCCGATGGGGACCATTACCTGCTGCCGTCCAGCCAGGGCTGCACTGGGAGGGGGCGGCAAGGCTCAGCCTGGGTGCAGGCGGTCGGGCCAGGCCGTGCTGCGGGGCCTGCCATGCAGGGAGGGCACTGGCCGTGGGGGGCTCCCAGCGGTGCCTGGGGCCTGAGAACAGCAGTGTGGCCGACCGGGACACGAGTGTCTCTCCCTTCTGCCCGGGGACGAGGGGCTCCATCCCTGCACTGCTCCCCTCCGCAGCCCAGAGGCAGCAAACATCAGGCCCCGTGCAGATGTGGAGATGTTTTATTGCCCGTAGACACGGCACTGTATGGCACGGTGTTGGGCACGGCTGCAGCCAGTGCAGGGGGCAGAGTGGGCCTGGTAACGATGCAGCCCTGGGGTCGTGCCCGACTCAGGCACTGTCCACATGCATTTCTTCACCTGGCTGGGCCTGGGCCGCGGGCACGGAGATCACCAGTGGCTCTGTACCCACCGCCGCCTCCTCCCGGTCCTGGGAGCAGAGGGGGATCATCAGT
>NW_005844274.1:1471-5573 GCF_000455745.1 Alligator sinensis | reverse complement strand
CCCCCCCCGCCGCGGCGCAGCCACGAGCCCACCGGCCAGGAGGCAGCCGGGCCCCGGGCTGAGCTGCTACCTCCCCTGCCCAAAGCTGCCCCGGGGCAGCGTCCCCAGCGAGGGGCTCCGAGCCACAGCCGCACCCTTCAAAGCAGCGCAGCCCCCCGGGGAGACGGGGACCCCTCCGGCCCTGCACGGAGCCCTGGCAGAGCCCCTGCCCGGCCCGGGGCCAAGCCTCGCCCGCTTACCTGCTCCCGGCAGCACAAGGCCTGGCAGGTGCAGACGAGGCAGCAGGCGGCAATGACGAGGGCACCGGCCATGGTCACCACCAGCAGCACCCGGACGCCCAGGAGCAGGTTCTGGGGGCAGAGTGCATGGGCAGCGCCTGTGGCCTCCGGACTCCTGGGCCCTGCTGGGACGGGGGCTGCTCCCTCCTGTCCCACCCCCAGGCATGCCCCGTCCTCCTGCCAGCGCCCTCGGGGACTGCCTCGCCTTGATGCTGCCCAGGGCTGAACCCCACGGCCCAGTACCCAGCCAGGCCCCTGCAGCGCTGCCAGCACCATGCGGGCTCCTGGAGAGTGGGGCAGGGCAGCAGGGCAGGGGGTCTGCTGCACATGGGGCAGCTGCTCACCAGGAGAGAGGCCAGGTATCGACAGCACTCCTCCTGCCTCCAGGTCACCTCTTCCGGGCTGATGTCACCTTGGGGTCGCACGTGTACATGGAGGAATACCACCAATGGTGCTGGATGTCCTGCACACTGATCACCATGGCCACGACCGCCACCACCACGCTGGCCAGGGCCAGGAACGCAGTGAGCAGCACCTGCAAGGGGGAAGGCGTGTAAGGGACCTGTGCAGGGCAACAAGCATGCACACACGTGCACACACAGGCATACACAATGTACACACATGCACACACACATGCAAACACATGGACATGCATGCACATGTACGCACATGCACACGACATGCACTCACACAAACACACAAGTGCAAACAAGCATGCACACGCACACATGCGCATACACATACCTTCTTCCCTGCACAGAGCCCCTCACTCCAGCCCCAGTTCGGGGGGACCCGCTGGAGCAGGGACATCGCCGGAGCAGGGAGATCGCCGCTCTGTGCCGCCCACCAGGACCGCGCTGGCACCGGCTCCGGCCTCTGGGCACCGCTCGGCCTGGCAGGACCAGAGACTCCCCACCCCCCAAGAGCCCCCTCCCAGGCAGAGGCCATGTCCGGCGCAGCCCCTGGCACTCACCCAGCAGCCGGCTTTATACTTTCGGCAGAGAATGGAGAACGTGCCCGACACCACGAACTGGGAGAGAGGAGCCGGCGTGAGCGTGGGGCTGGGCTGGCACAGACCCGGGCACAGCCGAGGGGCCTGGCCACACACGGGATGGGAGATGGGCCACATGGGGATCAGCCATGGCCTCCTGCACCCACGGGGGTCACAGCAATGCCATGAACCCGCCGTAAGCTCGGAGACAGCGAGGGGCCCCACCCCCTCTACGGCAGCCCTAGGAGTCGCACTGGGGCACTGGGGGTGTTGCCCAGGCCTGGGGGCTCAGGGCAGGATGCACACCCCATGTGCTGGTGGTACAGGCCCTGCTGCCCCAGGCCACAGGATGATGGAGAGGGGAACAACGCAGCTCTGGGGAAGGATGCCCAGGCCCCCTGACCACGAGGAAAGGGAGCCGGCTGCGGCTGCACCTCGGCAAGGCTCGGACGCCCTGGCGCGGGACAGGCTCCAGGGGAGGTGCGTGCTGCGCAGAAGTGCTGATTTATAAGACCTGGGGTGACGCTGTGTCAAAGGCCTTTTTCAAGTCTAGGTAAACAACATCTACCTCTGTTCCCTCACCCAAGCCTTTTGTGACCTGGGCGGAAAATGAAACTAGGTTGGTCAGGCGGGATCTGCCTGGTATGAACCCATGCTGATTGCCCCTTGGCATTACTTTACCCACTGGTCCCCCGCAAATGTGATCTTGAACTATTTTCTCAAAGGTCTTGCCAAGGATGGAGGTGAGACTAACCGGTCTATAGTTACCTGCATCCTCCTTCCTCCCCTTAAAATAGGGACCACACTGGCCCTATTCCAGTCCTTCGGGACTTGTCCTGAGCACCACGAGTGCTCACACAGTTGTGCCAGTGGGTCTGCTTTGACTCCAGCTAATTCCCTAAGTACCCTCGGGTGAAGATCATCAGGGCCTGTTGACTTAAATACATTCAGCCCCTCCGGATGCCCCCTTCCTAGGTCTGCATGAACCGCTGCTGGGTTGGCATCTATCCTGGGCTTGTCCAAAGTCCTAATGGGATGCGTGTTCGTATTTGTGTCCAGGAACACGGACGCAAAGAAGTCATTTAGAATCTGTGCTTCAGCCTTCCTATCTGTTACCGGTTGTCCTTGTTCAAGCTGAAGGGGCCCTAAGTTATCCTGCACTTCCTTTTTGCTGCCTACGTACTGAAAAAATGCCTTTTTGTTATCCTTGACTTTTGTTGGCAGCCTCAGCTCCATCTCCGCTTTGGCTCTCTCACTGCTTCCCTGCAGGCTCGAGCCACGCAGGTGAACTCCTCCTCGGTGGCAAACCCTGCTTCCACAGCCCATAAGCCTCTGTTGTCCTCACCAGGCTCTCCTGGACTTCCCTGCTCAGCCAAGAAGGTTTCTTTGCTTTTTTGCCCCCTTTTATGTGGACTGAGATAGCCTTTTATTGTGCCTGCGGGATCAGTCCGTTGAGAAATACCCATCCTTCCTGGACTCCCATCTCTGTGAGGCTATTACCAGTCAGTCCCTCCCTAACTAATCCCCTGAGCCTGTTGAAGTTGGCCTTCCTGAAGTCTAGCACTTCTGCCCTGATAGTTATCTTCCCCACCTTTCGCCAGGTAGTGAACTCTGTCACTGGGTGGTCACGCTCCCCGAGGTGACCTTGCACCTGCAGATCCCCCACCAAGGCCTCCCCTGTGGCCAGCACCAAGTCTGGCAAGGCATCGCCCCGGTGGGGACGCGAACCCCCTGCGAGAGGTGACGGTCCTGTAAGGAGGTTAGATACTTCTGTGCACGGGCCGACCTGGCTGCCTGCTTCTCCCAACAGATAGATGTCTGGGAAGGTTAAGTCCCCCATGACAACCAGTTCAGGCCGACGGGCACTGGGAGGGCGTTGTGGAGAGCCCGAGAGGCCGCATGCCCCGCTGTGTGCACCCTGGGGGTCAGGGGAGCAGGGGAGGTGCAGGGTGCCAGGAGCCGACACGCGGGGCGGGTGTGGGACCGAGTCTCCTGGGAGCCGAGCAGCTGCCCTGCGGGAGTGGAGAGCAGGTCCCCAGGGGCCCGTGGCCCACGCCCCACACCAAGCCACGCACCACAGCTGCCGTCCAGAAGGGAGACGCCTTCCAGTACTCCTCCGTGTCCAGCGTGAAGCACGGCGTCACTCCCAGCGCCGCACACACCAGCCCCAGCAGGATCTGTGCCGCCTGCAACAGCCGTGCCGGGGTTGGGGTTAGGGCTTGGGCTTGTGCCCAGCCCTCCCCACAGTGGCACGGTGCCCACCACTGCCTGACCCAGAATAGCCACAAACAGCATGTGCAGGATGGATCCTCTCGGGGATGTCCGTGGAGAGTGTCCGGCGTGACCCCCCAGAGCCGGCCCAGCGCCAGGGAGCCCTGGAGGGGCTGTGCCCTTTGCAAGCCTTGCAGCCAGGTCCTGTCCCACGGGGGCAATGGAGATGCTCAATGCCAGGATCAGGCCCAGCTCCAGGGAAAGCGGGGCTCAGGCCAGGGGCCGGGGGGTGTTGTCCATCTCCAGACCGGAGCTAGCAGGGTGGGTGCCAGAGGCCACAGACCCTCGGACAGCTCCCTCGTGCTGGCCCAGCCGACACTGTCCTGCTCTGCCGGCCGCCCTGGCCCCAGGACACCTGCCTCATGTGCGGGCCTGTGGACGATGCTGGTCGGAGCTGCAACCCCGGTGCTGCGACCCCGCCGCCCTGGCTGTGTCACCGCACGTCATTCAGTCAGGGGTGTAAGAAAGCCTTGACAGCGCTGGAGGTGGGTTAGCATCATAGTATCATAGTTTCATAGTAGCTCGGGTCAGGAGGGACCTGAACAGATCATCTCGCCTTACC
>NW_005844274.1:0-929 GCF_000455745.1 Alligator sinensis | reverse complement strand
GAAGGTCTGGCTGGCCTGGCTGGCTGCGGTCTGGCATTGGCAGCTCATGTTCATCTTGGAGTCACTAATGACTAATGACTAATGTGTGTGTGTGTATGTGTGTGCATGTGTGCATGTGTGTGTGTGGGGGCCAGCCCCAAGGTTTATGATTACAGTGTTTCAATCTGCCTAATAAACTAGAATTTTAAGGATCCCAAGTTGGACATTTGTAGCCAACACCAGGACCGCTCATACCCTAAGTAAGAATCATACCCCTAGACCAACAAGCCAAGATGAGTAATTAACCTTCCAGATGTTTTCAAGAAGAGATGCCAGCAGGGCTGGAAACTTGTCCTCGCCCCCAGGCTGTCATTAGCTCTGTGGTTTCCAGCCCTGCCAGCAGCTCCACTAAGCATACATGCACCAAGCCTCATCCCCTGCCAGTGGGTAGGGCAGGGCCTGATTCTCTCCCAGCTTCCCTCCTGCCTGTGGGACCCTCCAGGCCCCTCCAAAGAGGAAGCGACTGCAAACCAGGGGGTCGTAGCCCAGCAGGTACATGTGGTGCAGCCTTGGTACAGGCACAAATGAACAGCGTGCCCTGATCAAAGGGCTGGCCAGGACAAAGGAGTGCTGCCCAGGCCTGGCCCCAACCCCAGTGTGTCCCAAGGCCCTGGGGAGGAAGAAGTGAGAATCCCCCCCTCACCCTGGGGAGCCAGGCAAGAGAAGCAGCTGCTTATCTCACTGCTCCAACCCCAGCAGCCCCTGCCTGGCTTGTAGATGCCCGGTCATCCAGGCTGCCCATCCAAGCCTTCCCTCCAAGCACAGACAGAGCAGCACTGGGCTCCTGGGACTTGTTGCAGCCAGGGCAGAATCACCCTGAGACCCCGCAAGAAGAACGGGCAGCGATCCAAGTCCCAATCAGACCAGCTCAAGGAAAGTGCCTGTCTCCC
>NW_005844273.1:3784-9825 GCF_000455745.1 Alligator sinensis | reverse complement strand
GGAGGGGCGGGGGGGGGGGGGGGGGGGGGTTCCTACAGTGCCAAAAGCAGACTTGAGAGACATGTTAGATACAGTTTCTAGCACAAAGAGCCCTTCTTCTGGTCTGGGCATTTGTGTCTCCCAGTTGAACACTCTCTGAGCACAGGTGGTGAGTGTTTCTGCCACTTGTTCTTGGTGCTGGATGGGACAATGTATGACAGCTACAAGGAATGGGAAAGGGGATTTCTTTCCACTTTCTAGTTGATCACTGCAATGTACTGAATCTGGTTTCCAACTACTCTCTGTTGGAATTTCTCTTGTGGGCACAGGCATGTGTTGGGGATGTGGTGGGTCTCTTGTGCTCTTCTCCATACAGCTGCAGGGGGTGGTGGGTAGCCAGCAGCTGCCTTTGTGTGTCTGGGCTGGTGGCTTTTGCTGCAGCCCTGAAATCAGAGCACAGTGGGCGTGTGGAGGGGCTGTCCCCTGTGCTGTTCGTGTTCTGGAGTAATTAATTGTCAGCGTGCAGTGCTCTGCCTTCTGGGTGTGCAAGATTCTGGGTGCTGTCTCTGGGAGACTCCCCGCTCCCAGCCCTTCCCCAGATGGGATGGTGTAATGGGGGTTGGCCTCAGGCAAATCAACCAGGAGCAGGATATGGGCAGTGCAGGAGGGGCAAGCAGGGCAATGGAGGTTGGGGCCTGGACTGGGCTCAGCTGTTAATTGGAGAGTGCTAATTAAAGTCCAGGACCAACATCAGGACTACAGAGCTGTGTCCCTAGTCCTGTAACAGCACAGCAGTCTGTGTCCTGAGTGCCATCCTAGGGAATCTTTGCTTTGTATTCCTGCAAGGACAAGCAGAGCAGGGGGCACGATGAACTGGGACTCCTGGGTCCTTTCTAAATAGCAGCTGCTGACCCAGCGGTCACCTTTGAACCTTCCCTGGATTTAGTTCCTGGCTGGTTCAAGTGATCTAAAAGGCCTGATGTCCCCAACCCGTCACCCAGCAGGCAGCGGAGCACGAGCCCGGCATCTGCTGCCTCCAGTGCTCACACAGGCAGGCAGGTCCTGCAGGGCTGGTTTTTGTGCAGGCTCTCATGCATTTTCATTCACTGTGTGAGTCTCTGGCACAGTAATACCAGGCTGTGTCTCCAGGTTGGACCCCAGTCAGGCGCAGGTGCACTTGGCTTCTGGAAGTGTCTCTGCTGATGTTGAGGCGGCTTTGGAGAGCACTGTTATAGTTAGTGCCTCCAGCACTCCAGATACCTCCAACACACTCCAGCCCTTTCCCTGCTGCCTGCCGAACCCACTGCATATGATAGCTAGTGAGAGAAAATCCAGACACGGTGCAGGTCAGGCTGAGGGTC
Organism: Alligator sinensis; assembly: GCF_000455745.1. Taxonomy (NCBI): domain Eukaryota; kingdom Metazoa; phylum Chordata; order Crocodylia; family Alligatoridae; genus Alligator; species Alligator sinensis. The sequence continues at coordinate 8,485 of NW_005844273.1, read as the reverse complement.
TCTCCGGGCTTCACGACCCCTGGGCCAGACTCCTTCAGCGTGACCTGGGCCAGGATACCTAACGGAGAAAAATACATCATTAGCAAATGGTCAATCTTCTACCCGTCTCACTCTCATCCTGCCGCTGCATCCCCCTGTTGCACAGGACAGGAGGCACTTACCTGGTGGAGCTGCCAGAAGGATGAGCAAAGCCAGTGCTGGTGTCATGGTCATTGTGGCTCATGCCCGGTGTCCCCAGCAGACAGGAGGTGGCAGCTCTGGGGCAACACTGAGGTGCACAGAGCCAGGGCTGGTGTTTAAGGAGGAACCTTCCATGAGTTAAGCAGGAAATTAGGGAACAACATTTGCATGTACTTCTTTTATAAGTTTTCACAGGTCTCACACAAGGCAGTTTTGGCTGTTGACTAACGGGGTTTTGAGAGCCATGGAGAAACCTGGAAATGGGGAGTCGGCTTTGTTACTGTACCAGGCAAATGGTACAACAAACCAGGAGCCTGGGCAGCAAATAAAGACCTAGAGGAGTTCCACATTGTTTCTCTGGCTGGATCTTATCAAGGCAAAACCTCCCATTGTGTGGGACTTCCCCTCTCTCCCGGGGAAATATCCAGGAGTCCTGCCAGGGGAAAAATCCAGTGTCTCAGTGAAGGATGGGTCCATGCTACTTCAATGCGCAATCAGCGGACTGAGCCCCAACAGCTTGGGGTGCCTTACTTTATTCAAATGATCCCTGACCTAGGCTAAAAGTGACAACTTGTTTCATAGTGTGACAGCTGAAAATTATGGCTAACGCTCCATGAAGATTAGACCAAGTGTTTTTTCTGTCATTTGTTTAGGTATTAAGCTGTATGTTGTTGCTAAGAGCCTAATTAAAGTTTATGATGTAGTAAGGCCGTGTATAAAGGAAAGCCAGGTAAATTTACCAAAGCCTTGAAGTGGTAAGGCCCTGTGGTATGGTTTAAATTAACCTTATCAAAGGAATGCAAGGCCTGTACTGCTATTGGTCCGTCTAAGGACAGTTGAAGTAAAAAGAATCTGAATGGCTGTAACTTATCAGCACAGCTCAGAAGTTATAAATTGGCTGGCACACCCAGAAATCATTCATTAGGAAGATAGAGGGACTAATTAGTTATTGACCTGCCTTTCACAGATCACACACAAGGCAGGTTTGGCTGTTGACTACAGGGGTTTTGAGAGCCATGGAGAAACCTGGAAATGGGGAGTCGGCTTTGTTACTGTACCAGGCAAATGGTACAACAAACCAGGAGCCTGGGCAGCAAATAAAGACCTAGAGGAGTTCCACATTGTTTCTCTGGCTGGATCTTATCAAGGCAAAACCTCCCATTGTGTGGGACTTCCCCTCTCTCCCGGGGAAATATCCAGGAGTCCTGCCAGGGGAAAAATCCAGTGTCTCAGTGAAGGATGGGTCCATGCTACTTCAATGCGCAATCAGCGGACTGAGCCCCAACAGCTTGGGGTGCCTTACTTTATTCAGATGATCCCTGACCTAGGCTAAAAGTGACAACTTGTTTCATAGTGTGACAGCTGAAAATTATGGCTAACGCTCCATGAAGATTAGACCAAGTGTTTTTTCTGTCATTTGTTTAGGTATTAAGCTGTATCTTGTTGCTAAGAGCCTAATTAAAGTTTATGATGGAGTAAGGCCGTGTATAAAGTAAGGCCAGGTAAATTTACCAAAGCCTTGAAGTAGTAAGGCCCTGTGGTATCGTTTAAATTAACCTTATCAAAGGAATGCAAGGCCTGTACTGCTATTGGTCCGTCTAAGGACAGTTGAAGTAAAAAGAATCTGAATGGCTGTAACTTATCAGCACAGCTCAGAAGTTATAAATTGGCTGGCACACCCAGAAATCATTCATTAGGAAGATAGAGGGACTAATTAGTTATTGACCTGGATCAGTGGGCCCGTGGATCTCAAGGAGCCCAGGGACTGAATACCAGGGCCCTGCCCAGTACCTCTCGGACAGCGCTGATCAGAGATGCCTGACTTGGCTGAGCTTTGTGGAAAGAGAAACTTCTCGTACATCAGGCATCAGAAGGGACTGCCGATAAGTTGCCGATGCAAATTATTATCGTCTGTCATTATTTGTCTTAACGTACTATGCGTAGTTGTGTTTTTGTTAAGTCAACAAACCTTTCGTACCTTTCTACCCTCAACCACACTCTCAATCCTGAACCCTCCGCTGGCAGCTGGGACACACAGGAGCTGAGGGGGTGATAACCAGAATACAAAAATCTAATCAAATTGGATCCATTTTTTTTGCAGATGCAAGGAATCCCAGTGTGTGAGGGTTAAAAGCTGTGAATTTGCTTCATGTCTGGGAAACTGGCTATCATTTGAACAGGGCAAATGAGGGAAAAGGTGGGGGGAAAGAGAGCATAAAAATACTTCCTTTCCTAAGAGGGCAGGTGGTCCTTCATGGCTGCTTTGTGCTTATCTCTGCCCATGCACGTGTGCTGGGTGTCTCTGCCCGCTGGTGTCCACGTGTGCGGGGGGATGCTGCAAGCATGGATCTGGTGTGTCCGTCTGCATCACACCGTGTAGATGTGCACTCATCTGGTCTCTGGGATAGGAGAAGGGCCAGGTCCATCAGGGATACATCCTGCCATGAACAGATCCTGAACTGGGGAGGACACCAACTCCTGGATGCCTAAATATTTTGCCTCCTGTGAAAAACCTGAGTGGCCCAGGATGGTTGACCATTTGGAGCACAGTCCTACACAGCTGCATAAAGCCCCAGCCCCTGGTTGTCTGGAGGCCTACTGGAGTAGTTCAGGCTTTCGCAGGACTTTCCCTTTCTACCTGCAGGGTGTGGGCAGTGGCAAAGCTGCCCTTGAGTGCTGCACGATGGGGAGCCCCATTCTGCCCTGTGTATGTGCAGGCAGCTGGAGGCAGGAGCTGGGCCCAGTCGTATCAGCATCCTCTTGTTCTGCTGTGGTCTCCTGCTGCTACTCCCAGACGCCCCTGGGTTGGTCTCTGCAGGCATGCTCAGGACTGGCCCTGCTGCTGTCTGGCAATGAAATGGGTCTGCCCCATATGGGAACTTACCCCCTGCCTCTGTCCACCACACATGTGAGCAGGGCGCGGGCCATGCTGCAGCTCCCCCAGCCAAGTGATGGGGGCAAGGGGCGGAGCCCGTCCCCAGTTCGTCCAATCAGGCGCGGCTGGAGCAACCCCGCTCCGCGCAGCCCTCAGGGCAGCTGCAGCAGGACCTGGCTCACTGATGTGCCAGGCCTCGCGGGGGTGAGCAGCTCCCCTCCCCTCGCTGCCGGCTGGGGTCCACGGGCCAGCCCTGTCCGCCACACCACAGAGCCCAAGAGGGCAGCTCAATTCGTGGCGCAGTGGCTCTGAGGGGATTGGGCTAGGTTTGCACAGCCATGGCTTGTCATAGCCAGGTAGGAGTGATATGGATGGGCATATATGTGTGTGCATATGTTGCTTCTCTATGTGCGTGTGCCCATGTGGTATAGGCAGTGCCTGTTGCTCCATGTCTCTGCCCTTGGCTCAGGGCACACACAGAGTGCCCTGCCACTTCTCCCTGTGCAGGGACCTCACTCTGAGCAGGAAAAGCAGATGGTGTTGGTGCTGGCGATCTCCCTGGGTCATCAGCTGCCTTTTGAGTGCTGGGAAATGGGGCATCTCCAAGAGTAGAGTCCAGGGCTGGGAAATCCTGTCCTTCTCTGTCCTATCAGGGTTGTTCTGGCTCTCCTAAATGTATATGAACATCCCCTGCACTGGAGGGATATTGCCAGCCCTTTTCTCTTGACTACTTGGGGTAATTTTGGGTGTTCCTGGTGTTTGGAGGCAACGGGCCTTGTAGTTTTGTGACAGGGCTTTTGTGTAATCTTAGCCAGGTACTCGTCTGACCTGGTTCAGATATGGCTCACGCTGTCTTGAGAAGGGGGTTGGTCTAGATGTGACCTCCTGCCAGCCCAGCTGCTCTATGATTAATTGTCTTTACATTTGGGCAGGGCCTGGTATGGGAAGCTGGTTGTGGGTGAATGTGGCTCCTTGTAGGTCAGAAGTTACAGCTGGTATTTCCAGAACTGCTTCCTGGAGCCTTTAAGCATCAATACATCTCCTTGTGACTCCTCATTCCTTCCCACCTGTCCACATGGCCCCTGTATCCATCCAGCCCCCTCAGTCTGTCTCCTTTATTGCTCCTCTCTTTTCCAGTGTCTTCCCCTCTTACCTGTCACATTGGGGGAAACTAAAAGTTTAGCCTCTACCGGTCACGTGTTTCCTCCTCCCCTCCTACCTCCTCATACATCTCTTACAATTTTCGCTCCATTTATACAGGTTTCTGTCAGTGAGGGCTTGTTTCTGAGTTGCATCACTCCCTCTATGGTGTTCACTGCCTGTTTCCCCTTTTTGCACAGCCCTGCTCTGCTCTGTATTACTGTGTCCCTGGCACATTTTGTTAGCCGTATCGGCGGCTGTCAAGGAGCGCAGATGCAGGGAGAACTGGTTCCTGGAGGAATCCACTGTGAGGGAGATCCTGCTTTGCAGGGATGGGGCATAGCTTGTGCTTCCACTTTTAACTATATACCCCATCCACTCTAGGCCTTTGCCAGGGCTCTGCTGGATCCAGGTCCAATAGCAACAGCCACTGGAGATGATCTTGTCTGAATCACGAGTCACGGCGCAGGTCAGGGTGAGGGTCTCTCCAGGCTTCACCACCCCTA
>NW_005844273.1:0-3143 GCF_000455745.1 Alligator sinensis | reverse complement strand
GGTGATGGGGCCTGAGATTTGGATATTCCCCTGGAGTTGGAGCTGTGCAGTGCTGGAGGGACAGGCAGGCCTTGCAGGTTGGGCTGGGCTCAGCTCCTGTCCTTAGTTAATCCTGAGCAAGGACAAAGTGCAGGGCAGGAGCATGAGATGCTTGTTCCATATCCATTCAGACTTTGTTTCCAGTTTTTGTGCAGTCCCTGCTCTGCTCCATGTCCCCATGTCCCCAGTACAATGATATGTGGTGGTGTTATTCTGTGTTACAGAATAATGATACAGAGCAGGTGTGGGTGTGTGAGTTCTTGTCTCCCCTACACAAGCAGCCCCATTGGGGTTTGTTCAGCAGCAAGGACTATGGCTTGTTCTTGCCTGGGGACAGGTTTGAAGGAGGAAGGGTAGAGCTGTCCCTTATAGACTAATTACTTTAGAGATGCCAACATTTTCAGTAGGTACAGCTGGCTTCATTGGATGCTATGTAGGGACTGGAGGGGAAGCAGAGCTGCAGGGCCCAGAACCAGGGACTGCAGAGCATGGCTGGAGTCAGCTTTGCCCCCAATCCTTTTTTGGGGAGTGGAGCCCCGGGTCCTCACAGCCCTGGTATTCCCAGGCTGGAGTCCCCACCCTGCCTGCAGCCCCTGGGTGCATGAAGAGTCCCAGCTGGGTTGAGACTGGGTTTGTGTGTGTGTGTCCAGCAGCTGAAACACCTCCTTTATCAAAGGCTCAGCCCCTTGTACTTGGACGTGGTTGAAATGTCTGTCCAAGGGATTTGGACACCCTGATTCCATCAGAAATTGAGAGGGCACCAGGCACTTAGCTGAGGCCCAGACACTCCTTCCCCTTGCTATGTCATGGACAGGGGCTGTGGGGGTCTTATCCTAGTAGGGACCCTAGGGGATCCTGTGGGGGAGGCTTGTGCAGGAGATTCCCAAAGGGAGGGAACTAGGAGGGCAGCTCTGCCTCTGGACACTGGCTAGTATGGGAGAGCCCTTCCTCCTCTCCCAGGTGCTGGTGAGTGTGTGTGTGGGAGGTGCTGGTGCTGGGGGATGACCCCCAGGGGTGCTGCCTCCAGGGAAACTGGTATGATCTGATGGACAGTCCCTGGTGACTGGTTAGTCACATTAGATACAGGAGTGGGGACAGATAGGACCCAGGGAAACAACAGCTTCTGCCAAGCTCTGTTGGTGGACCTTTGATGTCCCCACACTCACAGGATACTCTGTGTCTCCTGGTTCGGTGTGTGTACCAGGGTTCACAACACAATGGGCAGCAGCTGCATTGTCCAGCCAGCGTCTGGCATCCAGCGCCCTGCCCTGGAGCTGGGTCACACGCTGCCCTGGTGTGAGCCCCAGTCCTGTGGCCTGAGGTGCATTGAGAGCTGGAATGTGCGCCAGTTTGCGCAGGTGGGTTTCTTGTGGCGAGCAGGGTGTGGGCTGGGCCCGCAGAGGCTCTGCTGGTGAAGCAGGTATGCATTTTTGGGGAGTGGAAGGAGATGGAAGAAGGGGAGAGTGGAGGCTGCTGTGTCATGGATGGACTCTGGAAACTGGAGCCCTGCTTCCAGCTGGGAGTCACAACTTGGTTTTCCATGGCCAGCAGTGAGAGTAGGGCTTTGTGCAGCCGAGACCTGGGCAGCAGTGGGTGATGTGGCCAAGGCTCTTCCAATTCAACCCTCCTTCTTCCCCTCAAAAGTCCAGAGCCTGGTGCACCCACCTTTGCCCAGGATGGTGCTTCTTGTGAAGTTGCTACCCGCTGTGACATGCACTGAGAAGGACCTGCCTGGGATTTCCTGTGGCCTGGAGCCATGTCTGCCAAGCTGGGTCTGGGGGTGGCTTTTGTCAGGGCTCCTGGACCTGAAAAAAAGCAAGGCTTGAGGCTGGAGTTTGTTCTCCCCTGTCCCTTGCATCCCCTCCTGCCTCTGTGCAGGGCCGTGCTGTGTGAGGCGGCTGCCCCCTCCTGGCATCTTTGAAGGGAGGATCTGAGCTGGGATTTTGTATTGCCTTGAATAGGGTTTGAGTCACTGTGTCTCTGGAACAGTAATACAGGGCCGTGTCCTCGGGTTCGAGGCTGCTCATCTGCAGGTACGCCGTGTTCTGGGAGTTGTCCCTGGAGACGGTGAATCGCCCCTCAACAGCCGCGGAGTACCACTCGGTGGAGCCAACACTGTTCACTCCAGCCACCCACTCCAGCCCCTTCCCAGGAGCCTGGCGGACCCAGTCCATATGCTCGTCACTAAAGGGGAACCCAGAGGTTTTGCAGGAGAGGCGCAGAAAGCCTCCCGGTTTCCTCACAGCTCCTCCAGACTCCAGCAGCTGCACCTGGGACCAGGCACCTGAAAAGCAAGGCAGCATCCAAGAGTAACTAGTATCAGGGCAGCATCAGTGCAAGGCTCCCCTCTGTGTTCCTGCCATATAGGAGGATGAAATACCTTTCAGAGCTGTGAACAGGACAAGCAGCTGGAGCCCAAGTCCCATCTTCCCTGGTGCTGGGGGAAGCTCTTGGATGTTGGTGGTCATTGCCCAGATCCAAGGGGCTGTGGGTTGTCTGTGGAGCTACTGCCTGAGCAGTGGGACAGAGCAATTTATATATCACAGCCTGTCCTTGATTTGCATCTTGTCTGACTTATACCAGCCCCTGCTGCATTCCCTGCAATGAGGATCAGTTGTGCTGGGCATAGGCAGCTGCTGCTGGACCTTCCCATCCTGCATGTCTGGGCAATTCCCATACCAGGCTCTGGGGCCATACTCCCCCTTTGCTGAAAGGACCTGCCCCCACCTGACCACACCACTGTGGAGCCCCCAGGCAGGGATATGCAGGCAGAATCCCCTGGGTGGGGTAAGAGCAGGGAGCTGCTGATTCCTGCCTGCACTGGGGTCATCTGTGTGAAGGAGACCCTTCCCCTTATGCAGGGTAGGGAGCTAAGCAGTGAGTGGGGATTGCTGAGGGAGCCCAAACTGGGTAGAAACCAGGGGCAGAAGAAGCCCAAGTGTTTCCATCCTTATTGTCCTGGGATGAAGGAGACTCCCCAGCAGGCAGGAGGGAGCAAGGCTGGTGCTGGGCAGGGACTGAGGCTCCAGGACCAAGGGGGATCTCTCCTTGTTTAAGGTGTGATTCACATGAACTCTAACTCTGGTGGCCTTTCAAAATGACAG
>NW_005844272.1:7152-9836 GCF_000455745.1 Alligator sinensis | reverse complement strand
TAGGTGGGTGCAAGTGACAAGGATTTTGGGGTGATTGTGACAGTGCCCAGGTGAGACTCCCAGAGAGTCAGGACTGCCCAATGAAAGTCCGGGGGCAGGGACTGGGGAGCCCAGGTGGTTCACATGAGCCTTCTGCTGTAATACATTAGGGAAAGGCCCTAATACATTCTAGGGGGTCATTTGGTATTTGACTCCCTCTACTGACATCTGCGGTGGGGCATGACACATGGGGCCTTAAATCACTCAGAAGTGCTGTTTGTGTAAAGATGAACACTGTGTCATGCAAACAAAAAATGCACTGTAACAAAAAAAAAAAAAAAAAGCCTTAAAATTCTTGAGCAGTCTACATTAACTCATGTGTCATCTACACATGCTCTTTTATTTCACTTGCCTAGCATTAAGTGACCTGTGAAGTGATGGTAAGACTATTGTACTTGGAAGAAAAGGGGACCCCACACACACCCTGGTGAGGGAGAGGGGAATAGAACACAGAATCTTCAGATGACCACTCCAGCAACTGAGCTCTGGGGCAGACGAACACAGGCATAACAACCTGTGCCCTTTATTGCTTGTGAGAGTAACTCTAATAGTCAGGAGTTCTGCACAACTCCAGTTTCAGTTGCTTAAGTCTACTATACACCCCACCCCCAGCCTCCCAGAGTGATTTTGAGGGTTGGAGGGGAGGGGCAGCAGCCTAGCAGCTCTCTACCCACTTGGTACCCCTTCCACTGCTCCAATCTTGCCTCCCTCCCCCTGGCTCCTCTAATTCCCTTACCCCTTTTCTCCCTCTTCCCACACACCCCATCCCCAGACACCTGTTTCACACCTCTTCACAGTTTTTCAGTCCAGGATTAGAGTCCTGGATGATAGTTAGTAGGGCTGTTTGAAACGGACGCATGTTGTTTCGACCAGCATTTTGATGTTTTGACAAAACGGTGTTTTGTTTTGACTTTTGTTTCAAGTCGAAACGTCTATTCTGGTTCGTTTCATCGAAACGTTTTCCCGTTACAACATTTCATCCATAGGATGTAATGGGGAAGGATGAAACAGGCTATAACTTTGTTATTTCTGGCTGTATTTGAATGAATCTTGCAGGAATGGTAGCCCCTTCTGAGGGCATGATGCATGCACCGTTTCAAGAAGATAATTGTGTGCTGGGGGGGGATAAGAGAAACCGCACCCCAAAATCTTGAGAGCAAAACTCATGTCACATATATGTGTTAAGCCATAGCAGGGTCAAAACTGCAGGGGTGGTAGCCCCTGGTGAGGCCACAAAGCTTGCCAAGTTTCAAGGTGATAGGTGCAGGGGTTTGGGGGAACTGCACCTTAAGCTGCGGACAAGCAAAACTCATGACATGGGTGCTTGTGCAACTGTATCTGTCTTGGGGCATTGGGGGGGGGGGGGGACGACGACTACTGCAGGCTTGGCTGCTAAACTACTGTGTTATCACTTACCAATTAATCAAGATTCACTCAGGGACCAGCTCAATACACAGTACCTAGCTACTACCTAACAAGTTAACAAGCATGGATTAACACCTACAAAACCAGGACTAAGGAGAGGAAATAAATCAATACAGATAATCAACTGCCCCAAGACAGAGAGAGTCAGTTGCACAAGCACCCATGTCACGAATTTTGCTTGTCCACAGCTTGAGGTGCAGTTTCCCCCAAACCCATATACTTATCTCCTTGAAACTTGGCAGGCTTTGTGGCCTCAGCAGAGGCTAGCATTCCTGTAGTTTTGACCCCACTGTGGCTTAACACATACACATGACACAAGTTTAGTTCTCAAGATTTTGGGGTGCAGTTTGTATGACCCCCCTGCACCTATCTCCTTGAAACTTGTCATACTTTATGCCCTTAGAAGGGGCTACCATTTCTGCAAGTTTTATCCAAATCTGGACAGAAATGATAAAGTTATAGGCTGTTTTGACCTTCCCCATTATAGCCTATGGGCGAAACGTTGAAACAGTGTCAAAACGGCAAAACATTTTGACTTGCCTCATTTTGTTTCAAGGCTGTTTTGACCATATCTGTTTCATTTCAATTTTGCTGTTTCGACCTCAAAAGAGGCTGAAAGAGCATTGAAACAAAACTGGTGGCAAAATTTTGCACGACCCTAATAGTTAGCCCACCTGGGAGGAGTGCCTCCTGCAATATTGGAGGACAACAAATTGGCTACTCACCTAAAATAAAACCAACAAAAGTTAACTGAACTCAAGCTAGTTAGCACAGCTCAAAAGAGAATCCTTGCTCAAAGTGATGTAATTTTAAGATACCTAAAGAGCACTTGTTAATGAGCCTTAATGTATGATCATTCAAGTTTTAAGTTAACACAATCTAATTGTAATGCATAATCTCACCTATAGTATAAAAGAATGATCTTATTCTTTCTGAGACCCGAGAAGTCCAAGGAGGTGATCCTCCCCTTCTACGCGACACTGGTCATTGAGAGGGTCCAGAGGAGGGCCACCTGCATGATCTGGGGACAGAAGGGCAGACCCTACAATGAGAGGTTATGGGACCTGAACCTGTTCAGCCTTCACAAGAGAAGGCTGAGGGGGGACCTGGTGACCGTCTATAAACTCACTAGGGGGAACCAGAAGGGTTTGGGGGAGACCTTGTTTCCCCTAGCGCCCCCTGGGATAACAAGGAATAATGGCCACTAGTTGTTGGAGAGG
>NW_005844272.1:0-7142 GCF_000455745.1 Alligator sinensis | reverse complement strand
TAGGATCTGGAACCAACTTCCTAGGGAAGGTGTGCTGGCTCCTACCCTGGGGGTCCTTAAGAAGTGGCTTGATCCCTACCTGGCTGGGGTCATTTGAGCCCAGTTTTCTTCCTGCCCAGGCAGGGGGTTGGACCTGAAGATCTGCAAGGTCCCTTCCGACCTGACTTCTATGATTCTATGAAGTGGGATGTTGTTCCTTAGAGCCTGTTTCACATCCATCTTAACTATGCACTTGGCACGTTAGATATAACCAAACTCTGTGACATTTAGCACGTTTTGTATTTACAAAAGTTAGAAGCCCATTAGCATTTTATTTTGCCTCTTAGTAACAGAAAATGATAGAAGACTGTGAGTAAACAAATTAGTATCTATATAATTTAAATCTGTAGTTTGGCTCCACAGTTTCTCAAATATTCTTAGGGTGCGATTACATGGTAAAGTGAGCAGGTACGAATTCTATGGATAGTGATAGTTATCAGTTACACATTCAGGGTTAATGTCCTCTCCAATGTCTACTGTTCAGACCTGCTGCTGGACAGATGGCAACCAGGGGCATGGCTAGGAGCTACAAATCTGCTCCATGCCTGTCTTGCTCAGCAGCTTTCTAGCCAAAGTATAGGTCAGAGAGGAGAGGGGAAGTGACCCCTGTGATACTTGGGTCATTTCTTCCACCTTCCAAATCACTCCACTGCCTCCCACACCTACCACCTACTTCAAATTTGGCCCCTAAACCCCCAGATACCCCCCATGCCACAATTGGCCTCTCTACCCCCAATCCTTGTCATGCTGAGTCCCTAGGTGTTAGAGTGACAGTATATGGATCTTGGGCAGCATTGGATTTGCAGCTGAGTATATGACCTGTGGCCTTGCAAAGCTGCTAACCACAAGGCAGAAAGGTATATTAAAAGTAACTTTGAAAGATGCTTAGGCAAGCATTTTTCTAACAATATAGTAGTGGTGTAAGATATATAGCTCATTGTGTAAAAGAAACAGGATGGGAACCACCGGCTATCATTAGGAGATGAAGCAGATTTTGCTTATGAATGCTTATGCTAAGCCAGCCATTTGCTTATGCTAAGTAGCAAACTTAAAGGTGTCAACCATTTTCAAGTGAATCTGTGTAAGTCTGTGTGCTGTGAATGAGGTGAAGTCTTAGGAATGTGGAGATGGTACAACACGGGACTGAAAACCAGACTGGAACGTGAAAGACAATATAGCATTGGTAACAGAATCTGAGATAAACATATGTGAAAAGGTGATTGGTAAAGAAGTTTCCAGAAGCTTCCAGACTTTGGTCAAAGTCTGCCCAAGTGACCGAAACAAGCAGGGGTCAAGGTCTTAGACATGCACTCATAGCAAAAAGACATGTAAATAAGTGAAATACATAGGCAATTCCATGCTAATGAAACAAACAGTAAACAGAGGTGGAGCTTAAGATGGTAAGGACTAAGGGTGGAACAAAGGAGGGACAAAGGTGGGGTAAATGTTAATGAGTATAAACCAAGGTGTATAAGTATGGAAAAAATTGTTTGTTGCAGCTCCCCAATTTGTTGGACCTGGCCCAAAGCCATCCCCATTTTGAATAAAGCTGTTGATGAGCAATGTGTGCAGATGATGCATGATGGCATCGATCCACTGTCTCCCTGGTCATTGGGCATCGCATGGAGTCGAGGTCTAACACTAGGTAGCCAGGTCTGAGGGAAGCATATCAAGTCCAAGTGTAGTGAAGTCAGAAACCAGGCAATCCATCTGAGGAACTGAGTCAGAGATCCAGAGGGTCAGGAAACCAGCTGGGTTGGGTATCCAGAAAACCAGAATCAGGTCCAGTATCCAAAAGATCAGGCAAATCTTTGGGTCCAGGGGCAAGCCAGGTTAGGTATCCAGAAATTGTCAGGAAGCCAATAACAGCACAAACCAAGGGTGCAGAAGACTAGGTCCAGGGTTGAGTCTTGTTGCCAGACACTTCCTTTTTGGGGGTTGGGGTTTATTATACGGTAAGGGGTAGCCACTCTAATGGCAGGGAGGGGGGGGGTGGGTTTTTTGGGGGGTGGGGGTTTATTATAGGGTAGGGTTTAGCCACTCTAATGGCAGGGAGTGGGAGTGTGGCTAAGCCCAGATGGAGGGCTCTGGCTACCTGTGTCTGCCCCAGTGTTCTTTTGGGCAGGTAAACTGGGATGGGCATCCATGCCAGAGCCCCCGAGTTCAAGGCCACAGCCTGATCCTTCCACCTATAGATTGCTGCCCTGCCATCCCAATCAGCCTGAGAGAAGGAGCATTAAATCAGCAGGTTTCCTGCAGCTTGTCATCCTAGCACACCTGGATCCACTCCCTATAACTGGATCAGCTGCAGCTGGGCAGCTCCCCCCACCCTCCAGCTGGATATGGGCACACAGGGGCAGTGTGTTCTGCATGAACCCCATGATCAGGCAAGGGTGGGGTGGAGCCCCCCTACTTCTACCTCTGGTACTCAGGATGACTGGGATGATAGGACAGTGATCCAAGGGGTAGGGGGTGGATGGGGCAGTGGGAACAGATGGGGCAATTAGGTTGCTGGGAACAAAATGGGCATGTAGAGTAAGATTTGGAGATTGGGAGGGCAATTTGGGGGACAGAGGCAGCTTCTCCTGACCCACCCACTGCCTTTTCTTCCCTACCCCCCACCCTCTCCTTTCCCCCACTTCCCTTCTCCACTCACTGAATTCCCTCCCTGTGCAGTGCCTATCACAATACTCCTCCAAGACTGAAAAGATAGGTTCATTTGGACCTGAACTGACAGCTATTGTTGTTCTTCCTGAAACTCCAGTTTTTGGTCATTTGCTGTCCTTCTGAAAAATCTTGCCTGGTTCTACACTGTTTAGGACAGTATTCTCTTTTGTTATCAGTTTTAGACCACAGAATGATCTGCAGGATGTGAACCACTCTCTTCTTGGATGGTGCCAATGATAGAAACATAACAGATCAGGGATGGGGAAGAGACCCAAATCACCCAAATTATGTAACCACCCAGCAAACAAGCAAATGGAAGAAAACCTGTAACAGGCAAGAGCAAATGAGAGAACAGAATATTCTGAGGATGTTTGCCAAGTACTTATTACTGGGGGGGGATTTGATAAGGAAAAAATTGCAAACCCAAAGGACAAAAATCACACTGGATTTAAGAAGATCAGGATGCTCTTTTGTGCCCAGGAATCTGAACAGCTAAACAACTCACTGTGTCATTGTCTTTGCTGGAAAGAAGGCACCAGATAGTGCTAACATTGTCCCAGACATCCCATCTTCCTCCAGCCATCTCAGATCAGTGGGGGAACAAAATAAGTATTGAAACTCTCATTCAGTTTCTTTGCAGCTTTTCTCAGAGCTTCATGCACTTCCTTGTTTCTCAAGCTGTAGATGAGGGGATTGACCATGGCAGTCAGGACAGTGTAGAATATGGAGAAGACCTTGTCCAGGGCCCTCAGCCTGCTGGTTTTAGGTAGCAGATACACAACAATTAAAGTCCCAGGATCACCACAATGAAGTGAGAGAAGCAGGTGGAAAAGGCTTTCTGCCTTCCAGTAGTGGAAGGGACCCTCAGGATGGTGCCAATGATACAAACATAAGAGATCAAAAGTTGACAGGAGAGAGGGAAGTGTTAATGTGGAAGAAAATTTGGTGAGAGAGGCAGCGAGCTGCTGGGAAGAGACGGCCTCCACCTCTCTCCACCGGGGAGGAGGCTCTTCTCAGCCAGACTGGCTGACCTGCTCCACCAGGCTTTAAACTAAGCCCACCAGGGGATGAGGGGACTACTGCCACTGCTGGTCCACTGAGCAACCCTTGCAAAGCCAGCAGGCCAAGGCATTTAAGGGAGTCCACCCATGCCCCAGCCCTGGAACAACCAGTAGGCAAGGCAAGGGCCCCCAAGGGGCCTCTTCCCTGCCTGTACACAAATGCCAGGAGCTTGGGGAATAAACAGGAGGAACTCGTCCTCCTGCTTAGTACAAAAAAATTCCAATGTGATAGAGATAACGGAGACCTGGTGGGACTCCACCCATAACTGGGTCATGGGTATAAACAGCTATAACCTGTACAGGAGAGATCGAGTAGACAAAAAGGGCTGGGGTGTAGCTCTCTATGTTAAGGAGAGCTATGCATCCCTGCAAGCCAACATTATTGACCAGGGTGGACAGCTGGAGACCCTCCGAGTTAAAATCCTTGGGGAACATGGCACATGGGACACAATGGTGGTAGTCTGCCTCCCACCCAAAGTAAAAAACTTGACTAGGAGTTCACCAGGGAATTGGCTGAGGCAGCATGCTCTAGGTCCATGGTTGTCATGGGAACCTTCAACTACCCAGCCATCTCATGGGAAGAGCGCTCGGCTAAATCTGAGCGGTCACAAAGCTTCCTCTTGTGTGTGGATGACCTCTATCTGACACAAGAGGTCTACGGGCCAATGAGAGGTAAAGCGCTGCTTGACCTGGTACTGGCAACCGGGGACACCCTAATCAGTGACCTAATGATCGAAGGGAAGCTGGGTGACAGCAACCACAAGCTGATCACCTTCACCATCTGCCATAAAGCTGGTAAGTCAGTCAGCGATACAGAAGTTCTCAACTTCAGGAAAGCTGACTTTGACAATCTCAGGAGGCTTGTTGATGAGTCCCTAAGGGACCACGACCCCAAGGGGAGGGGAGCACAGGAAGAGTGGTTGCTCCTCAAGGGAGTGATCCTTGATGCACAAGCTACTGCTTTTCTGTCTCGGAGGAAAGGCAGCAAAGGGGCACAGCAGCCCCCCTGGCTCTCCAGGGAACTAGCGGACCACCTATGGCAAAAAAGAAAGGCCTACAAAGGATGGAGGACGGGATCCACCTCCAAGGAGGAATATTCCACAGTGGTCCAGTCCTGCAGGGAGCGAACCACGAAAGCCAAGGCTGCAACTGAACTCGAACTGGCTACAAGTATCAAAGACAATAAAAAGTCCTTTTTTAGATATATGGGGAGCTGGAGGAAAAGCAAAGGCAACATTAGACCGCTGCTAAACCAGATGGGACAACTGACAACTGACACCCAGGAAAAAGCCAACCTATTAAATGGGTACTTTGCGTCGGTCTTTCATCAGTCCCATGGGATGCCCCTGCCCACTATGGGACAGAGGGGCCTGGGTGAGGGAGGCCTGGGTGAGGGAAATTCCCTGCCCTCCATCAATGCTGACCTTATGAAGGAACACCTTGAGAGGCTGGACACCTTCAAGTCAGCTGGCCCTGACAGTTTACACCCCAGAGTACTGAAGGAGCTGGCAAGCATCATAGCCCAGCCCCTGGCACAGATCTTCGAGAGCTCCTGGCGCTCTGGTGTAGTGCCTGAAGATTGGAAAAAGGCCAATGTGGTGCCTATCTTCAAGAAAGGGAGGAAAGTGGATCCAGCAAACTACAGGCCCATCAGCCTGACCTCTATCCCAGGGAAGGTCTTAGAGAAGATTATTAAAGAGGCCATTCTCAACAGACTGGCCTACAACAACTTCCTGAGGGATAGCCAGCATGGGTTTCTTGTGCATAGGTCATGCTTGACCAATCTTATCTCCTTCTACAACCAGGTGACCTAGCACCTGGACAAGGGTGAGGAGATTGACGTCATATATCTTGACTTATAAAAAGCCTTCTATCTGGTATCCCATGATCATCTCTTGGCAAAACTGGCCAACTGCAGCCTCGTGTCCATCACAATCCACTGGCTGGAGAATTGGCTCCACGGTTGGACCCAGAGGGTGGTGGTTGACGGAAGTCAATCATCATGGTGCCTTGTGACCAGTGGGGTCCCCCAAGACTCTGTCCTTGGACCTATTTTGTTCAACATCTTCATTAATGATGTGGGCATTGAAGTCAGAAGTGGACTGGCCAAGTTCGCCGATGACATCAAACTTTGGGACAAAGCATCTGCACCTGAGGACAGGAGGGTGATCCAGGCTGACCTTGACAGGCTCAAGAAATGGGCGGATGAGAACCTGATGGTGTTTAACACCAAAAAATGCAAGGTTCTCCACCTTTAGAGGAAAAACCTGCAGCATCCTTATAGGTTCTGCAGGGCTACACTGTCTAGCATTACAGATGAAAGGTACTTGGGGGTCAGAATTGACCACAAGATGAACATGAGCCTTCAATGTGATGCTGCAGCTAGTAAAGCAAGCAAAATGCTGGTTTGCATCCATAGAAGTTTCTCAAGCAATCCCAGGACGTCATTCTCCCCTTGTACTTGGCCTTGGTGAGGCCTCAGCTGGAGTACTGCATCCAGTTTTGGGCTCCTCAATTCATAAATGACATGGAGAAGCTTGAGAGAGTCCAGAGAAGAGCCATGCATATGATCAGGGGTCAGGAAAACAGACCTTACGCTGACAGGCTGAGAGCTATGGGACTCTTTAGCCTGGAAAAGCACAGGCTCAGGGGCAATCTGATGGCCACCTATAAGTTTATCAGGGGTGCTCACCAGGATCTGGGTGGGGGGACAATTGTTCACCAGGGCACCCCAAGAGATGACAAGGTCAAACAGTCACAAACTCCTGCAAGGCTGTTTCAGGCTGGACATAAGGAAGAGCTTCTTTACTATCCAAGCCCCCAAGGTCTGGAACAGCCTGCCACCGGAGATGGTTCAAGCACCTGCTTTGAATGCCTTCAAGAGAAATTTGGATGTTTTTCTTGCTGGGATCCTATGACCCCAGCTGACTTCCTGCCCCTGGGGCAGGGGGCTGGACTTGATGATCTTCCGAGGTCCCTTCCAAGCCCGAATGTCTATGAAATATGTTATCTATGAAATATGAAAATATGAAAGCCAGCAGCTCTACCAAGTGGGTTTCATTACAGGAGAGACTGATCGGTGGAGTAAAGTCACAACAGAAGTAATCAGTTTTACTGGGCCCACAGAACTGCATTTGTGACATTACGCACATGATTATAAAATACATAGAAATCCATTCATCCAAGAAACAGCCATGAGTTGATACACAATCTATCATTCATAAGAAATGCATAATGCAGGGGTTTTCGTGTGGCTACATATTGATTATAAGGCATGGCTGCAAGGAGATAGCGTTCTGTAGCTGCCAAAAGGCCAAAGTTGTGTGGTACAGCTTCTGAGAGAGATGGTTCTGTCCCCAGTCAAGAAGGTAGCCA
>NW_005844271.1:9632-9860 GCF_000455745.1 Alligator sinensis | reverse complement strand
AAAAACGGCGGTAGTAACCCAAAAACAGGGGGCCCATTTCCGGGGGCACCCATTTAAGCGCGACACGGGGGGTAGGAACCAAAAAACGGGGGTAGGAACCCAGAAAACGTGGCCCCGTTTCCGGGGGACCCCACTTCAGGGCGACATATGGGGAAGGAACCAAAAAACGGCGGAGGAACCCAAAAAACGGGGCTCCGTTTCCGGGGGGACCCATTTAAGCGCGACACC
>NW_005844271.1:2024-9223 GCF_000455745.1 Alligator sinensis | reverse complement strand
CGGGGGTAGGAGCCAAAAAACGGGGGTAGGATCCCAAAAAAAGGGGCCCCATTTCCAGGGGGAACCATTTAAGCGCGACACCGGGGGTAGGAACCAAAAAACGGGGGTAGGAACCCAAAACATGGGACTCCGTTTCCAGGGGGACCCGTTTAAGTGAGACACCAGGGGTAGGAACCAAAAAACGGGGGTGGGAACAAAAAAAACGTGGCCCCGTTTCCAGGGGACCCATTTAAGCGCGACACCTGGAGTAGGAACCAAAAGACGGGGGTAGGAACCCAAAAAACGGGGCCCCGTTTCCAGGGGACCCATTTAAGCGCGACACCTGGAGTAGGAACCAAAAGACGGGGGTAGGAACCCAAAAAACGGGGCCCCGTTTCCAGGGGACCCATTTAAGCGCGACACCTGGAGTAGGAACCAAAAGACGGGGGTAGGAACCCAAAAAACGGGGCCCCGTTTCCAGGGGACCCATTTAAGCGCGACACCTGGAGTAGGAACCAAAAGACGGGGGTAGGAACCCAAAAAACGGGGCCCCGTTTCCAGGGGACCCATTTAAGCGCGACACCTGGAGTAGGAACCAAAAGACGGGGGTAGGAACCCAAAAAACGGGGCCCCGTTTCCAGGGGACCCATTTAAGCGCGACACCTGGAGTAGGAACCAAAAGACGGGGGTAGGAACCCAAAAAACGGGGCCCCGTTTCCAGGGGACCCATTTAAGCGCGACACCTGGAGTAGGAACCAAAAGACGGGGGTAGGAACCCAAAAAACGGGGCCCCGTTTCCAGGGGACCCATTTAAGCGCGACACCTGGAGTAGGAACCAAAAGACGGGGGTAGGAACCCAAAAAACGGGGCCCCGTTTCCAGGGGACCCATTTAAGCGCGACACCTGGAGTAGGAACCAAAAGACGGGGGTAGGAACCCAAAAAACGGGGCCCCGTTTCCAGGGGACCCATTTAAGCGCGACACCTGGAGTAGGAACCAAAAGACGGGGGTAGGAACCCAAAAAACGGGGCCCCGTTTCCAGGGGACCCATTTAAGCGCGACACCTGGAGTAGGAACCAAAAGACGGGGGTAGGAACCCAAAAAACGGGGCCCCGTTTCCAGGGGACCCATTTAAGCGCGACACCTGGAGTAGGAACCAAAAGACGGGGGTAGGAACCCAAAAAACGGGGCCCCGTTTCCAGGGGACCCATTTAAGCGCGACACCTGGAGTAGGAACCAAAAGACGGGGGTAGGAACCCAAAAAACGGGGCCCCGTTTCCAGGGGACCCATTTAAGCGCGACACCTGGAGTAGGAACCAAAAGACGGGGGTAGGAACCCAAAAAACGGGGCCCCGTTTCCAGGGGACCCATTTAAGCGCGACACCTGGAGTAGGAACCAAAAGACGGGGGTAGGAACCCAAAAAACGGGGCCCCGTTTCCAGGGGACCCATTTAAGCGCGACACCTGGAGTAGGAACCAAAAGACGGGGGTAGGAACCCAAAAAACGGGGCCCCGTTTCCAGGGGACCCATTTAAGCGCGACACCTGGAGTAGGAACCAAAAGACGGGGGTAGGAACCCAAAAAACGGGGCCCCGTTTCCAGGGGACCCATTTAAGCGCGACACCTGGAGTAGGAACCAAAAGACGGGGGTAGGAACCCAAAAAACGGGGCCCCGTTTCCAGGGGACCCATTTAAGCGCGACACCTGGAGTAGGAACCAAAAGACGGGGGTAGGAACCCAAAAAACGGGGCCCCGTTTCCAGGGGACCCATTTAAGCGCGACACCTGGAGTAGGAACCAAAAGACGGGGGTAGGAACCCAAAAAACGGGGCCCCGTTTCCAGGGGACCCATTTAAGCGCGACACCTGGAGTAGGAACCAAAAGACGGGGGTAGGAACCCAAAAAACGGGGCCCCGTTTCCAGGGGACCCATTTAAGCGCGACACCTGGAGTAGGAACCAAAAGACGGGGGTAGGAACCCAAAAAACGGGGCCCCGTTTCCAGGGGACCCATTTAAGCGCGACACCTGGAGTAGGAACCAAAAGACGGGGGTAGGAACCCAAAAAACGGGGCCCCGTTTCCAGGGGACCCATTTAAGCGCGACACGGCGAGTAGGAACCAAAAAACGATGGTAGGAACCCACTAAACGGGTCCTCGTTGCCGGCTGGACCCTTTTAAGCGCGACACCAGGAGTACCTACCAAAAAACGGAGGTAGTATCCCAAAAAACTGGGCCCCATTGCAGGGGCACCCATTTGAACGTGACACTGAGGGTAGGAACCAAAAAACGGGGATAGGAACCCAAATAATGGGTCCCCGTTGCCGGGGGGACCCATTTAAGCATGACACTGGGGGTAGGAACCAAAAAACGGGGATAGGAACCCAAATAATGGGTCCCCGTTGCCGGGGGGACCCATTTAAGCATGACACTGGGGGTAGGAACCAAAAAACGGGGATAGGAACCCAAATAATGGGTCCCCGTTGCCGGGGGGACCCATTTAAGCATGACACTGGGGGTAGGAACCAAAAAACGGGGATAGGAACCCAAAAAACAGGGCCCTGTTGCCGGAGGACCCATTTGAGCATAACACCGGGGGTAGGAACCAAAAAACGGGGGTAGGAACCGAAAAAACGGGGCCCCGTTTCCGGGGGGACACATTTAAGCGCGACACCGTGGGTCGGACCAAAAAAAGGGGGTAGAAACCCAAAAACGGGGCCCCGTTTCCGGGGGGCCGCAGTTCAGGGCGACATTGGGGGAAGGAACCAAAAAACGGGATCAGGAACCCAAAAAACGGGGCCCCGTTTCCGGGGGGACACATTTAAGCGCGACACCGTGGGTAGGACCAAAAAAAGGGGGTAGAAACCCAAAAACGGGGCCCCGTTTCCGGGGGGCCGCAGTTCAGGGCGACATTGGGGGAAGGAACCAAAAAACGGGATCAGGAACCCAAAAAACGGGGCCCCGTTTCCGGGGGGACACATTTAAGCGCGACACCGTGGGTAGGACCAAAAAAAGGGGGTAGAAACCCAAAAACGGGGCCCCGTTTCCGGGGGGCCGCAGTTCAGGGCGACATTGGGGGAAGGAACCAAAAAACGGGATCAGGAACCCAAAAAACGGGGCCCCGTTTCCGGGGGGACACATTTAAGCGCGACACCGTGGGTAGGACCAAAAAAAGGGGGTAGAAACCCAAAAACGGGGCCCCGTTTCCGGGGGGCCGCAGTTCAGGGCGACATTGGGGGAAGGAACCAAAAAACGGGATCAGGAACCCAAAAAACGGGGCCCCGTTTCCGGGGGGACACATTTAAGCGCGACACCGTGGGTAGGACCAAAAAAAGGGGGTAGAAACCCAAAAACGGGGCCCCGTTTCCGGGGGGCCGCAGTTCAGGGCGACATTGGGGGAAGGAACCAAAAAACGGGATCAGGAACCCAAAAAACGGGGCCCCGTTTCCGGGGGGACACATTTAAGCGCGACACCGTGGGTAGGACCAAAAAAAGGGGGTAGAAACCCAAAAACGGGGCCCCGTTTCCGGGACACCGGGGGTAGGAACCAAAAAATGGGGGTAGGAACCCAGAAAACGGGGCCCCGTTGCCGGGGAGACCAATATATAAGCGACACAGGCGGTAGGAACCAAAAAACCAGTGTAGAAACCCAAAAAACGGGCTTCGTTGCCGGGCAGACCCATTTAAGCGCGACACGGGGGGTAGGAACCAAAAAACGGGGGTAGGAACCCAGAAAACGTGGCCCCGTTTCCGGGGGACCCCACTTCAGGGCGACATATGGGGAAGGAACCAAAAAACGGCTTAGGAACACAAAAAACGGGGCCCCGTTTCAGGGGGGCCCCACTTCAGGGCGACATATGGGGTAGGACCCAAAAAACGGGGGTAAAAACCCAAAAAACAGGGCCCCTTTTACAGGGGGACCCATTTGAGCGTGACACTGTGGGTAGGAACCAAAAATCGGGGGTAAGATCCCAAAAAATGAGGCCCCGTTGCTGGGGGGACCCATTTGAGCGCCACACCCGTGGTAGGAACCAAAAAACGGGAGTAGGAACCCATTAAATGGGTCCCCGTAGCCGGAGGACCCATTTGAGCATGACACTGGGGGTAGGAACCAAAAAACCAGTGTAGAAACCCAAAAAACGGGCTCCGTTTCCGGGGGGACCCAATTCAGCGTGACACCGGGGGTAGGAACCGAAAAACGGGGTTAGGAACCCAAAAAATGTGGCCCCGTTTCCGGGGGGACCCATTTAAGCGCGACACCGTGGGTAGGACCCAAAAAACAGGGGTAGGAACCCAAAAAACGGGCCCCCGTTTCTGGGGGGACCCAATTCAGCGCGACACTGGGGTTAGGAATCAAAAAATGGGGATAGAACCCCCAAAAATGGGGCGCCGTTTCCGGGGGGACCCAATTCAGCGCGACACCTGGGGTAGGCACCAAAAAACGGGGGTAGGAAGCCAAAAAACGTGTCCCTGTTTCCGGGGTACCCATTTGAGCGTGACACTGGAGGTAGGAACCAAAAATCGGGGGTAGGATCCCAAAAAACGGGGCCCTGTTTCCGGGGGAACCCATTTAACCGCAACACCGGGGGTAGGACCCAAAAAACTGGGGTAAAAACCCAAAAAACAGGGCCCCATTTCCGGGGGGACCCATTTAAGAGCGTCACCGGGGGTAGAACCAAAAAACGGGGGTAGGAACCCAAAAAACGGGGCCCCGTTTCCGGGGGGACCCAATTCAGCGTGACACCGGGGGTAGGAACCAAAAAACGGGGGTAGGAACCCAAAAAACGGGGCCCCGTTTCCGGGGGGACCCAATTCAGCGCGACACCGGGGTTAGGACACAAAAAACGGGGATAGAACCCCAAAAAATGGGGCACCGTTTCCGGGGGGACCCAATTCAGCGCGACACCTGGGGTAGGAACCAAAAAACGGGGATACGAACCCAAAGAACAGGGAGCTGTTGCCGGAGGACCCATTTGAGCATGCCCGTTTCTGGGGGGACCCAATTTAGTGCGTCACAGGGGGGAGGAACCAAAAAATGGGGGGAGGGAACCAAAAAACGGGGCCCCGTTTCCGGGGGGACCCACTTCAGGGTGACATCCGGCGAAGGAACCAAAAAACGGGGGCAGGAACCCAAAAAACGGGGCCCCGTTTCCGGGGGGACCCAATTCAGCGTGACACCGGGGGTAGGAAGCAAAATACGGGGGTAGGAACCCAAACAACGGGGCCCCGTTTCTGGGTGGACCCAATTTAGTGCGTCACAGGGGGTAGGAACCAAAAAATGGGGGTAGGAACCCAAAAAACGGGCCCCCGTTTCCGGGGGGACCCAATTCAGCGTGACACCGGGGGTAGGAAGCAAAATACGGGGGTAGGAACCCAAACAACGGGGCCCCGTTTCTGGGTGGACCCAATTTAGTGCGTCACAGGGGGTAGGAACCAAAAAACGGGGGTAGGAACCCAAAAAATGGGGCCCCGTTTCTGGGGGGACCCAATTCAGCGCAACACCGGGGTTAGGAAACAAAAAAAGGGTATAGAACCCCAAAAAGAGGGGCGCCGTTTCCAGGGCAACCCAATTCAGCACGACACATGGGGTAGGAACCAAAAAACGGGGGTAGAAACCCAAAAAACGAGTCCCTGTTTCCGGGGGGACCCATTTAACCACAACATCGGTGGTAGGAACCAAAAAACGGGTTAGGAACCCAAAAAACGGGGCCCGGTTTCTGGGGAGACCCAATTCAGCGTGACACGGGGGGTAGGAACCAGAAAACGGGGGTAGGAACCCAAAAAATGGAGCCCAGTTGCCGGTTGGTCCCATTTCAGCGCCACACCGTGGGTAGAAACCAAAAAACGGGGGTAGGATCCCAAAAAACGGGTCCCTGTTGCCGGGGAGACCAATTTAAGCGTGACAACGTGGGTAAGAACCAAAAAACGTGGGTATGAACAAAAAAACGTGCCCCGTTGCCGGGGGACACATTTAAGCTTGACCCCTGGGGTAGCAACTAAATTACGGGGGTAGCATCCCAAAAAAAAGGGCCCCATTGCTGGGGGGACACATTTAAGTGCGACTACGGGGGTAGGAACCATAAAACGGTGGTAGGAACAAAAAAAACGGGGCCTCGTTGCCGGGGGGACACATTTAAGCGCGACACCGGGGTTAGGAACTAGAAAACGGCAGTAGGAACCCAAAAAACGGGGCCCCGTTGCCGGGGAGACCGATATAAACGCAACACAGGCGGTAGGAACCAAAAAACCAGTGTAGAAACCCAAAAAACGGGGCTTCGTTTCCGGGCGGACCCATTTGAAAGTGACCCTGAGGGTAGGAACCAAAAAACGGGGATAGGAACTAAAAAAACGGGTCCCCGTTGCCGGGGGGACCCATTTAAGCATGACACTGGGGGTAGGACCCAAAAAACGGGGGTAGAAACCCAAAAAACGGGGCCCCATTTCCTGGGGGCCCCAGTTCAGGGCGACATTGGGGGAAGGAACCAAAAAACGGGATCAGGAACCCAAAAAATGGGGCCCCGTTTCCGGGGGGACCCAATTCAGCGGGACGCCGGGTGTAGGAGCCAAGAACATGGGGTAGGATCCCAAAAAAAGGGGCTCCGTTTCCTGCGGGACCCATTTAGGCGCGACACCGGGGGAGGAACCAAAAAACGGGGGTAGGAACCCAAAAAACAGGGGTAGGAACCCAAAAAACCGGATTCCGTTTCCGGGGGGACCCATTTAAGCACGACACCTGGGGTAGGAAACCAAAAAACGGGGGTAGGAACCCAAAAAACAGGGGTAGGAACCCAAAAAACAGGGGTAGGAACCCAAAAAACAGGGGTAGGAACCCAAAAAACAGGGGTAGGAACCCAAAAAACAGGGGTAGGAACCCAAAAAACAGGGGTAGGAACCCAAAAAACCGGATTCCGTTTCCGGGGGGACCCATTTAAGCGCGACACCGGGGGGTAGAACCAAAAAACGGGGGTGGGAACCCAAAAACCGGGGCCCCGTTTCCGGGGGGACCCATTTAACTGCAACATCGGGGGTAGGAACCAAAAACCGGGGGTAGGAACCCAAAAACCAGTGCCCGGTTTCTGGGGAGACCCAATAGAGTGCGACATGGGGGTAGGAACCAAAAAAACGGGGGTAGGAACCCAAAAAATGTGGTCCCGTTTCCGGGGGGACCCATTTAAGCGCGACACCTGGGGTAGAAACCAAAAAACGGGGGTAGGAACCCAAAAAAC
>NW_005844271.1:0-1908 GCF_000455745.1 Alligator sinensis | reverse complement strand
CAAAAAACGGGGGCAGGAACCCAAAAACAGGGCCCCGTTTCCTGGGGGACACATTTAAGCCCGACACCGGGGCTAGGAACCAAAAAACGGGTGTAGGAACCCAAAAAATGGAGCCCCGTTTCCAGGGGGACCCATTTAAGTGAGACACCAGCGATAGGAACCAAAAAACGGGTGTGGGAACCAAAAAAACATGGCCCCGTTTCCGGGGGCACCCATTTAAGCATGACACCGGGGGTAGGAACCAATAAACAGGGGTAGGAACCCAAAACATGGGGCCCCGTTTCCGCGTAGAGCCATTAAACTGATACACCAGGGGTAGGAACCAAGAATCGGGGGTAGGAACTAAGAAAACTTGGCCACATTTCCGGGGGGACCCATTTAAGCTCGGCACCGGGGGTAGGAACCAAAAACCGGGGGTACGAACCAAAAAAACGGGGCTCCGTTTCTGGGGGGACCCAATTCAGCGCGACACCGGGGTTAGGAAGCAAAAAACAGCGATAGAACCCCAAAAAACGGGGCACCGTTTCCGGGGGGACGCATTTAATCGCGACACCGGGGGTAGGAACAAAAAAACGGGGGCAGGAATCCCAAAAAAGTGGCCCCGTTGCCGCGGCGAACCTTTTAAGCGCGACACCAGGGGTAGGAACCACAAAAAATGTGCCCCGTTGCCGTTGGGACCCATTTAAGCGTGGCACTGGGGTTGGGAACCAAAAAACAGGGGTAGGAATCCAGAAAACGGGGCCCCATTGCCGGGGGACCCATATAAGCGCGGCACCGGGCGTAGGAACCAAAAAAACGGGGGTAGGTTCCCAAAAAATGGGGCCCCGTTGCCAGGGAGACCAATTTAAGCGTCCGGGGTCCCCCCGGAAACGGCGCCCCGTTTTTTGGGGTTGTATCCCCGTTTTTTGTTTCCTAACCCGGTGTCGCGCTGAATTGGGTCCCCCCAGAAATGTTTTTGGGGTTCCTCCCCCCGTTTTTTGGTTCTACCCCCGGTGACGCTCTTAAATGGGTTCCCCCGGAAACGGAGCCCCGTTTTTTGGGTTCCTATCCCCGTTATTTGGTTCCTACCCTCAGTGTCACGTTCAAATGGCTGCCCCTGCAATGGGGCCCAGTATTTTGGGATACTACCTCAGTTTTTTGGTAGGTACTCCTGGTGTCGCGCTTAAAAGGGTCCAGCCGGCAACGGGGACCTGTTTTCTGGGTTCCTACACCTGTTTTTTGGTTCCTACCATGGGTGTGGTTGTCAAATTCTTATCCCCGGCAATGGGGCCCCATTTTTTGGGATCCTATCCCCGATTTTTGGTTCCTACCTTCAGTGTCATGCTCAAATGGGTCCCCCTGCAACGGGGCCCTGTTATTTGGGTTTCTACCCCCGTTTTTTGGTTCCTACCCCCTGTGTCGCGCTGAATTGGGTCCCCCTGGAAACGGGGCCCCATTTTTTGGAATCCTATCCCCGATTTTTGGTTCCTACCTCCAGTGTCACGCTCAAATGGGTACCCCGGCAACAGGGACACGTTTTTTGGGTTCCTACCCCCGTTTTTTGGTCCTACCCCCGGTGTCGCGGTTAAATGGGTCCCCCCAGAAACAGGGCCCCGTTTTTTGGGATCCTACCCCCTTTTTTTGGTTCCTACCCCCGGTGTCGCGCTTAAATGGGTCCCCCCGGAAACGAGGGCCCGTTTTTTTGGTTCCTACCCCCGTTTTTTGGTTCCTACCCCCGCTGTCGCGCTTAAATGGGTCCCCCCGGAAACGAGGCCCCGTTTTTTTGGTTCCTATCCCTGTTTTTTGGTTCCTACACCTGGTGTCGCGCTTAAATGGGTCCTCCCAGAATTGAGGCCCCGTTTTATTGGTTCCTACTTCCGTTTTTTGGTTCCTATCCGCGGTGTCAAGCTTAAATGGGTCCCCCGGAAA
>NW_005844270.1:9060-9894 GCF_000455745.1 Alligator sinensis | reverse complement strand
ATATGATGCGCATGTGTAAACTTGCCCGCCCGTAAGTTCTGTGCTACCTACTACATTTGCAATGATTTGGATTTTTCTCCTCCCGCTCTAAGAAGCAAGGCATGCGCAAAAATCTTGAAGTTAGGAGTTTATATTCGGCGTAGAACCAGAACCAAAGAAACATATCCCTGAATCCGACCCACAAACCCGAAACAAAAGCCAAACCCGAAACCTAAGCTCGAAACCGAACCCGAACGCTACCCAAGGTCGACAGCCAGCAAACTCTAGCCCCTGTACCTGACACGCGCATCCGTAAAGTTGTCTGCTCCTAACGCTTCTGCCCTGCATGGCGGAAGGACGCGGATCGTTCTCGGAGTAATGCGCATGCTCTACGAGTATGGCCCCACCTCCAACGTGCATGCGCACCTCACTCTCCGACCCGTGTTGATGAGACGCGCCAAATCCAAACCAATACCCAATCCCGAAACCAAAACCAAATGCTACCGAAGGGCGAAATCGAACCCACTCCAGCCCCTGTACCTGAGACGCGCATGGGTAAACTTGCCTGCCCCTAACGCTTCTCCTCTGCTTTGCGGAAGGACGCAGATCGTTCACAGAGTAAGGCCTATGCGCAACGAGTTTGGTCCCACCTCCAACGCACATGCGCAAATGACGTTCCGAAACATGTATATGATGCGCATGTGTTAACTTGCCCGCCCCTAAGTTCTGTGCTACCTACTACGTTTGCAAAGATTTGGATTTTTCTCCTCCCGCTCTAAGACGCAACGCATGCGCAAAGCTCTTGAAGGAAGAAGTTAGGTTTCGGCGTAGAACCAGAACAAGAGAACGAACGCC
>NW_005844270.1:8252-8587 GCF_000455745.1 Alligator sinensis | reverse complement strand
CTGCTTTGCGGAAGGACGCGGATCGTTCACGGAGTAATGCGCATGCGCAACGAGTTTGGTCCCACCTACAACGCACATGCGCAAATGACTTTCCGAAACATGTATATGATGCGCATGTGTAAACTTGCCCGCCCCTAAGTTCTGTACTACCTACTACGTTTGCAAAGTTTTGGATTTTTCTCCTCCCGCTCTAAGAAGCAACGCATTGGCAAAACTCTTGAAGTTAGGAGTTAATATTCGGCGTAGAACCAGAACGAAAGAACGAACACACCCCATATCCCTCACTCCGACCCACAAACCCGAAACAAAAGCCAAACCCGAAACCTAAGCACGAA
>NW_005844270.1:6223-8004 GCF_000455745.1 Alligator sinensis | reverse complement strand
AACGAGTTTGGCCCCACCTCCAACGCGCATGCGTACCTGACCCTCCGACCCTTGTTCATGAGACGCGCATGTGTAAACTTTCCCGAGCCTAGGTTTTCTGGGCCTCAGGTGCCTACTAGCTTTGCGAACATTTACGTTTTTCTCCTCTCGCTCTAAGAAGCAAAGCAAGGGCAAATCTCTTGGAGGTAGGAGTTACGGTTTGGCGTATAACCTGAACCACAGTACGAATGCCAGCCTATCCCCAATTCCGAACCACAAAACCGAACCAAATCTCAAACCCGAAATGAAAACCGAACGCTACCGAAGGGCGACAGCCAACCCAGGCCAGCGCATGTACCAGTGACGCGCATGTGTAAAGTTGCCTGCCCCTACCAAATCTCAAACCCGAAATGAAAACCGAACGCTACCGAAGGGCGACAGCCAACCCAGGCCAGCGCATGTACCAGTGACGCGCATGTGTAAAGTTGCCTGCCCCTAACGCTTCGCCCCTGCTTTGCGGAAGGACGCGGATCGTGCACGGAGTAGTGCTCATCCGCCACGAGTATGGCCCCCATCTCCAACGCGCATGCCCACTTGGCCCTCCGACTAAAGTACCTGAGACGCGCATGCATAACCTTTCCCGCCCCTTTGTTATTTGGCCGTCTAAGGTAAGGAGCGAGTAGAATTGCGAAAATTTGGGTTTTTCTCCTCGCGCGCTAAGAAGCAACGCATGCGCAAAACTCTTGAAGGTAGGAGTTAGGTTTCGGCGTAGAACCAGAACCGAAGAACGAACGCCCACCATGCGCACCCAAAACCAACAACTAAACACGAAAACGAACCCGAACACTACCGAAGGGCGACATCCAATCCACTCCTGTACCTGAGACGCGCATGGGTAAAGTTTCCTGGCCCTAACGCTTCTCCCCTGCTTTGCGGAAGGACGCAGATCGTTCACAGAGTAATGCGCATGCGAAACGAGTTTGGCCCCACCTCCAACGCGCATGCCCAGCTGACCTTTCGAACCATGTACATGATGCGCATGTTTAAACTTTCCCGCCCCTAAGTTCTCTGCTACTCTGGTGCCTACTACATTTGCAAAGAGTTCGATTTTTCTCCTCCCGCTCTAAGAAGCAACGCATGCGCAAAACTCTTGAAGGTAGGAGTTAATATTCGGCGTAGAACCAGAACCAAAGAAACCGTATCCCTGAATCCGACCCACAAACCCGAAACAAAAGCCGAACCCGAAACCTAAGCTCGAAACCGAACCCGAACGCTACCCAAGGTCGACAGCCAGCAAACTCTAGCCCCTGTACCTGACACGCGCATCCGTAAAGTTGTCTGCTCCTAACGCTTCTGCCCTGCATGGCGGAAGGACGCGGATCGTTCTCGGAGTAATGCGCATGCTCTACGAGTATGGCCCCACCTCCAACGTGCATGCGCACCTCACTCTCCGACCCGTGTTGATGAGACGCGCCAAATCCAAACCAATACCCAATCCCGAAACCAAAACCAAAAGCTACCGAAGGGCGAAATCGAACCCACTCCAGCCCCTGTACCTGAGACGCGCATGGGTAAACTTGCCTGCCCCCAACGCTTCTCCTCTGCTTTGCGGAAGGACGCAGATCGTTCACAGAGTAATGCCTATGCGCAACGAGTTTGGTCCCACCTCCAACGCACATGCGCAAATGACGTTCCGAAACATGTATATGATGCGCATGTGTAAACTTGCCCGCCCCTAAGTACTGTGCTACCTACTACGTTTGCAAAGTTTTGGATTTTTCTCCTCCCGCTCTAAGAAGCAA